>NW_008664712.1:6904-20342 GCF_000695815.1 Acanthisitta chloris | reverse complement strand
AAAACCTGTGTCACCTGGTGACCTCTGTTCTCCCTTGTGGCACAGGGGAGAGCTGTAGCCCTCTCCAGTTTGTCCTACCCTGCTGCAGTTGTGCTCAACACAAATCACTCCTCACTCACTCCTGCCTCTGCTACATCCTTGGAGGACTCTCAGGTCTGTGGATGTGCTGGGGCTATGGACTCTTGCTGAGGAAGGCCCTTCATCAAGTGTCAGTGATTGGAGCCCACAGGGAGTGTCTGTGCTCAGGCTGTGAAGCACAGAAGATGAGACATCCTGCTGTGAGCAGGTCCTCAGGGGGTGATGGCACCTGGTTTTGAGGATTACTGTCCTGCCAAGGCTGTGGACAAGATTTGTGGCTGAGCAGGGATTGGATCCTGCTTGATAGAGTCAGACGTGCCAAACCATTAGAAAAAGAAAGGTAATAGTAACCTGAAGCTCTGAGTATGTGCAGATTTAATGGCTGCTACTCATCCACACAGAGCAGGAAGGGATTTGACTGCCCAAAGTCTTAAACTTATGAACATGCTTTTGAGAGGAGATGATTTCGATTCACACTGTCAAAGCATATAAGGTACAGGAGTCCTGGGTGTCCACATGCCATGGGTTATAAATGAGACAGTTCTGTTCATTCACTGTCTTTAATGAATACAAACTAGAGGAAGATACTAGTGGAAAAAAAGCTGTTTGTGCCACCAGGGATCTGGGCCTGGCTGGCTTCAAAACTCCTGAGCAAAAAATGTGCATCACTATCTGCCTTAATAGAAAAATCATGTAGCTTTCATCCTTTCGTATTCCCTTTTTTAGCTACAGACTATGTTATGTTTGGTATTTTGTTGTTTTGGGATTTTTCTTACCTTGTGAACTTTCTCTTTCTGAACCAAATTACTCAGTAAGACTTCTGTTTATTGGGCTCCATGACCATTCCCACATGAATCCAGACTAAGCACAAGATACAGAAGTCTAAGGTGATTTCTTTTGTCCCATCTCTTGAGGCCTCAGATGCACATGTGCTGTAAAAGACAGGATTTCCACTGTGGTTCATTTGTGGTATACTGATGTTGTCCCTGAAGCAGCTCAAATGTTGCTGATGAATGACATATATTCCTCTTTTCTGAGGAGCTGACAAGATTAGTTGACAAGCTTAGAGAGAAGTCTAAGCTTCAATTATTTACTCTCAAATGTTTCTCAGAGGAAATCTATGTTTTTCTTTATGAGCTCACACTTTGTAAGTGTGTTAAAGATGAGAATATTCACCACCCTGAGACACCTTTTATTTCCCTTCAGCAGCAGAGATGAGGTGAAGGCTGTGTCTACACAACAGTTTTCTTCTCCAACTCCAAATAGTGATGATCTCCAAGTCACCTGTAAAAGCTTCCATCTTCCTTTACATGTGAGTCTGGTACTCAACCTCCAGCCATCCAAGAGACAGGCTCAGTGTTCAGATCAGGACTTGCAATCCATACAATGTTGTTTGGATGTGAAAATTAGCATGGATGCTGGTCCAGAAGCATTTCCTGAGCACACTTGATTCCCATGAAAATCAGTTAAATAGCTACCAACATCCTCCATCTCACAGACAAAATGAAAGTGCCTGCTGACTGTGCTGTTTCACACCAAGTAAATTCACACTTCACATCCATCTTGTAGTTCTGAGTTTTGCAGACATTATTTTGGAATCGTTTTCATGTATTTGCATATCCATTTATGTTTGGAAGACTTGCCAGCAACAGTGGGAATGGAAGGCAAAGTGTTGTGCTGTTTCATGGTGTTTAATTCTGAGGCTGAGGGAGCTGGGGGTGTTCAGCCTGGAGAAGAGGAGGCTCAGGGGAGACCTTATCACCCTCTGCAACTCCCTGACAGGAGGCTGGAGTCAGGTGGGGGTTGGTCTCTTCTCCCAGGCAACCAGCAGGAGGACAAGGGGGCACAGACTAAAGCTCTGCCAGGGGAGGTTTAGATTGGATATTAGGAAGAGATTTTTTACAGAGAGAATGATCAGGCATTGGAATGTGCTGCCCTGGGAGGTGGTGGATTCACCATCCCTGGAGGTTTTTAAGATGAGACTAGATTTTTAAAACTGCATTGGAATGTTTGAGAGTAACCAAGCAACAAAGGTAATATGGATTAAAAATGTACTACACAAAAGGACAAGGCAGCAAGGATTCTTCAACTAATATCCAAGATATATGATTCATTCTCTGCACCCTCACCGAGGGGTAAATCCAGACTGGCCTCACGGCAGACGAGGGATCCATGGTGTTGGAAACTGCCTCTGTAGCCTTCAAGTCTTCCATGCTCACACCTGGCAATGCCTGTAGTTAGAGATGAGTCTGTAGGAGATCTTCCCTTGGAGAAGGCAGTTAATGGACATCAGTGCTTTGTAAGAAGTATTTCTGTCATACTGCACTTCTTCTGGGGAGCCTGTGTTTCTGCCAAGAGAACTTTAAAAAAATGGCATGACATTCTGCCCCAGGGGCTTCTATGAGAGAGCAAAAACTCCTGCAAGGGTGCAAACCACATTCCAGTTAAGTGACTTAAACAAGCTGTTTGCCATCACCTTAGGTCTGTTCCACTTTTCTTAAATGGGCTATGAATTATTTACAGCTGAGAGGAAAAAGGCAAAAAAGACTAAAGCAACTGTATTGGCTAGAGAACAGACTAGCAACAGGGATAATTTGGCATTTAGGTTCATGACATCGATGTATAATCACCACTGTCACTGGTAATGCTTTTCTGGCTAATTTTACAGGTCCTTTATTTTCTGTTGCTGAAAATCCCATAGACATCTGTGACTCTTGTCAGGGAACTGATGGAATGACACAAGTATTGACTTGGCAGAGCCAAACTTTTGGGTGGATATCATGATCCTAAATTCTCCTGGGAGCCTCAGGCCAGGAGTTTCCCACCTGTGTAGGAGGTCAGAATTCTTCCCAGTCTGGCATGTGTTCAGATCACATAAATATTACCAGAAAGATCCAGAGAAAGCAGAGTGGAAGAGCCCAAGGAAAAGGCTCTTCAATCTGCTAGGTCTTGGGTTAGATGTGGCACATGTTCATGTCTTCTCCTTTACCTGAGATAGACTGGAAACCTAAACACAGTTCTCCAGGTTCCAGAAGAGTGCCCTGACAAAAAACTGAAGTCTAGTTCAGCACTGTACTCTTCTCAGCCAGGAAATTGTTGTTTCTTGTATGATAACTAAAACCTCTAAGCACTGTTGTGACCAACTGCATACATAACAATTGTTTAAACTCTTAGGCTGGGGAAGGTGATCCTTCCTTTTTTTCTCAGCACTGGCAAGACCACATCTGGAGAGCTACTACCACTCTGGACTCCCTAGTGGAATAAAATAAGGACTTACTGGAGCAAGTTGAGTGCAGGTTTGCTAAGATGAATAAAGCATTGGAACATCTCTCCTATTAGGAAGGGCTGAGAGAGCTGAGACTGTTCAGCCTGGAGAAGAGCAGTTGCAAGAGGGATCTTATCAACATGTATAAACACCTAACAGGAAGGTGGAAGGAAGAGAGGAAGAGAGGACCAGACTCTCCTTGGTGGTGCCCAGTGAAAGGACAGGAGGCAATGAACACAAATTAAAGCATGTGAAATTCCATTTGGATGTAAGAAAATACTTTCTTTTTGCTGCAAGTGGTCAAACACTGGCACAGGTTGCCCAAAGGCATTTTGGAATATCTGTCTCTGGACATACCAAACCCTCATCATATGGTCCTGGGCAAGTTGCTATAGCTGACTCTGCTTGAGCTGGGAGGGTTACAGTAGGTGATCTCAGGAGGTCCTTTCTGACATAGATGATTCTGTGATTCCATAATGTGAACTTTAGCCCTAGGTGCACACTGCTTGGCAGTGACCTGCTTATGGTTACAGAATATTTAGAAAGCAGGATGCTGAAATCTCAGAAGAATACTAACATTGCATTTGGCAGTGTGCTTTCCTCATCTCTTACCCATGAACAGGGACAAAATACTCTGAAATATTTAAACTAAACAATTTCAAGTATTTGCCTCATACAAAATATGCACTTAGCAAAAGTAATGCAGAACAGTTTAGGTTACCACCAAATTCTGCATAAGCATCCTTAGGAGCCTCTTCAGCTGTTCAGAGACCTTCCTACCTCTCTCTTGGCAACAGCATTTCTGACTCTGTTTCTGTGTGAAGGACATTAATTGTTTCCAGTTACCATGTGAGCCAAGCACATATCCTTAGAACTTCTCACTCCCCCAGCTCCTCTCTCATGTACACTCGTGCAGGCAGTCTGTGCTTCCCTCTGTCCCATCCCTTCAGGCCTCAGATGTACATCTCCTGGAAAAGACAGGCTTTTGTTTCCACTGTGGCTCATCTGTGACACTCTGATGTTGTCCCTGAAGCAGCTCAAATGCTGCTGATGAATGACATGTGTTCCTCTTTTCTGAGGAGTTGACAACATTGCCACTTCACCCCTGGGAAGGCAATAATATCCTCAGTTACCTGGAGCTCATTCGAGTCATCTTGCACTAGTCCTTTGAATTTCAGCACCAGGTGGTACAAGGCCTTACTGGCACAGAGCAGTGTCTCATTGACTGCTGCACCAGTGGAAAGAAATGGGCATATTGAGGATGTCCTGATATCCACAGTCTTAGGAAGGTGCTTACTGAACAGTATGTGATATGTAGGTCACTATCCTGCCTCTGAAAAGGCAAGGGTTGGTCAGTGAGTACCTGTGAGACAGCACACCTTGCTTTGACTCACAAGCTTCTACTTTGAATTCTAATTTCTGTGTTTTAACTCTGCTTTCCATTTACCAGCCTAAATAATGATGCTAGAAACTTCTAGCATCATCAGGATGTAAAGAAAGAGATAATGGGGGAATATAGATGTTTTCCAGAGGACAGAGATGGAATGCAGGACTGCCTGGCTACTAGGTCAAGTCCTTCAGAACAATTACATCAACCAAAATAGATTGGAACTGGAAAAGGATTGCCACAAGAAAAGGAGGAGAAGGAGTTTTCATTTAATCTCAAAGAAAAATATGAATGTCGTAGTTCCCCAGCATACCTATCCCCCCCAAAATGTCTCTGTATTTTAACTCTCACCTTTCAGGAAGGCTTTTGTCTTCTCCTTCAATCCAAATGAGAGATAGGTGAGCCAGAGGCCCAAATGACCTCTAAGACAAGGACCATCTAACAAAGCAGGTGACCTTCAGAGCTGTCTGATGCTCCAGTGTTTTCCCCTAATACAGGTCATCAAGGTGAGCAAAGCAGTTAAATGATTGGAATGGGTCAGGGAGTTTCAGCTTCATCTGACCATTCCTGGATCACATTTTGCTGTTTAGGTGCAATTTCCCTTTTTTCTTTCAGGTGCATTAACTCCAATGGCATGTTCTGTATATAATCTATTGGTGGTTTCACTGCTGAGATAGGCAGTTCTGGTCATGGTTTCATTGGTGCGTGTGTGTCTGGGGACTTGGCTTGCCCTGTGGCATTGTCATGTGTCATACTGGTAGCATCTAATCCAAGCTGGCAGAGTTGCTCCAGTGACAGGCTGTGTGTATTGTGGTTTATGTGAAGGTGTGTAAAAGAACTGTGATTGCTCAAGGAGGCTCTGTCAGCATTGCTGCACACTGTAATTCAGTGAACACAGGCTATTCTGGGCACTGCTGATGTTTAGGAGGACTGGGCAGGAGTGGAGTCATGGTACAGCTCACATAAACTTCCCAGTAAGGGTATGCACACAGTGGGTTTCTAGCTTGTCAGTTCACATAGGTCAAAAATTGATATGGATCAATGCTCCTTGCACAGACTTCTGCAGCAATGGTCTAGGCTGCAACACAAGAGACCTGCTAAGATATTTCCTGAAATTCTGTTATGGGTATCATAAATTACACTTGTAAATTTGTAATTATATGAGTTACAACTGCAATTTAAAAAGATTTAGAGAAATTAGGCATTCATGAAGCTCTATATTGCTTTACCAATCATATTCACTAGTAGATACTTCTATTTTTTTGCTTAAAGAAGGTCATCTCATGGTGTGGTCTGAATTCTAGATAAGATGCTCATGAAAATATTGTGTTCAAATGTGTATGAAACACTGTAAACATCATTAGTCTTTCTGAGACACACTTGGCAGGCAGCACTGTAAGCTGCATAGAGCAGCAAACAGAATATTTGCCACAGCCTTCCTTGAAAATGGAGAGATAAATTTCAGCAAAAGCCCCTAACACCTGTCAATATTTCAATAGCTCAGGCTAGCAGCTGCTGGTAAAACTATGCTGAAGGTCCTTTGGGATAGAAAACAGCACTGTGTGTGCAGTTTGCCACTGTGTTTACTGATCTGTTGGGAAGGTCTCCTCCAGCTTTTGCTGCAAAACCAGACTGAAGGTCTGAATGCATTTCCATGTATGTAGACCCAGGGGAGGCAGAAAAATTCCTTCAACAAGGTCAGGTGGAAGAAACCTTGATAGATTCCAGCAAGAGTGTCCAGGTGAACCACAGAGGCAGAGCAGGTTTAGGGGCTGCTACTAATGCAGCAAAGCCTGGTCTTTAGCAAAGCAAGTGAGCCACTTTTTCTTTCCCATATTGTCATATTCCTCCCTCCACTTCCCAGCATTTCTGTCAGCAAAACATTTTTCACAAGTCAGTCTGAACGAAGTGACTCGAGTGCTCCCGTGGGAAGCTGCTCCTGTCAAAAGAGTGTGTGAGGCTCTATTTAGTGGGTCTGAAAGTATCCTGGGTGATGGAGGATAAATGAAAGTAGGTGCCCTGGATGGCTGTCCACACTGCAAATCAGCATCTGAAACTGCCAGCAGCAAGATTAAAGAGTTAATCATTCCTTAGTATGCTGCATTATATACCATCTGCTGCATAATTTCAAACAATGAGCATTTAAAACACATAAACACATTCATTCTCTAGATATTTGGTAAGGGGGGAAAAAGTGGCTGTATTTTTCAAACAAAATGCTTGTCTAGAAACAGTTCACCAGCTCTAATCAAACCAATCTATCTTGTTATAACTCAGTATCAGGCAGTAATTGCAGCCAGTTACGTTAGAAGGCACTGCAAACAAATTTGCTGAAAGGGAAATTTAGGGTATTTATTGTAATGTATATGTGGGGGGAGGAAGAGCTAATGCCCTAGAATATTGCAAATGATAAGTTGATGGTTTTTAGACCTTATGAATTAGAAAATATTTGCCTTGCAGAGCACTGTAGCTTCTCCCCGTATTCCTTTAGAAGAAGAAATGGATTATTAAATACTAACAGGTATTGTGGTCTTAGCTCCATATGTATACAAACACACAGAAACTATTTATTGCAAATTAATGCAAATAACACTGATGAGACAGATGGCAGAAAGCAACCAAATGCAACAACCTCCACTGTCTGCACTACCTTCATTTCCCTCCCTTGCAGGGCCTGTGCTGTGAGGACAATCTCTGTTAACATGACTGTCTGTAATTATTGCCATGCAGTCTGTTTCCTGCTGGAACTCTCAGTGCCTAGACCTACCAGAGGGGCAACTGCCTTAGTTTTCTGACTCTTGCTGTTTACTTATATATCTTCTATCAACAAGGAAAGAGTTGTTAACCCAGTATGAGGTGGAGCAGCCCATACTGATAGAAATGATTTGCCTATCACCAAGAGCTCTGCTCTCACAGTCAAGCCATGGGTCATTTAACCTTGCCCTCCATGACACACACATCCTTTCCCAGATATTGAACTCTATTGCTGTCTCTCACCTTTGTTGTCAAAGTGAAGGACAACATAATTTGCTCTTACCAAATATGACCGAAGTGCAATACTTGTAAGATACACAACTTCTGGATCACATATGTGGTGGCAGCATATGATAGAGAACTTCATTAATATGTGCTGTATCTTTACTGTGGCTTTATATTTGGATGTAGTTTTTTGTCTAACTTCCTTGCGGCACCAGAGAAGTTTTTCTCGTGTCACAGCTTTTCTATTGCTGAAGGAAGAATTGAATTGGAACTTGGAACTTTTTTTTACTATAGGAGTGATCAAACAGTGGAACATGTTTCTCAGATATGTTGTGGAGTCTCCACCTGTGAAGAATTTCAACAGCTGACTGGACATAGTCCTGAGCAACCTACCTTGATGGTCCCCAGAGGTCCCTGCCAGTCTCAGCTGTTCTATGAGACTATGAGGATAAGCTGAATACTAAAAAATATCTCTCACAAATAACCTTCACATTAATAATACTTAAAAATGTATAAATAAGAGAACATCTGGGAAAAAGAAAGGAATTATTTGACTCTTTATAGTGCATTATTAAGGTATAACATGTAACTCGGTAACACCTTAGAGAAGAAGAATGTAAGAAAAGATGAATCTGTGAAACCATGTCTATATTGAAAAATTGTCTCACCAGAAATTTCTTTGAGCACAAAACTCTTCAGTTAGTGACTAAGACGTTCTCGTATTTCTATTGCTTTTTGTCTAAGAGGAACTGATTTTTTTTCTTTCTGACAGCTTCTGATAACACACACTCAAGTTTCTCAAAACAGACATTTTTCCTGTTACATATTACACAATGAGTTTATCATTCCTCACACTCTAGTAAGTGTTATTAACCTTACTCTAAATTGGACTAATAGCATGAGCTGTTCAGTCTTTCTCCTCATACTGTAGGAGAATGTTCACAGAACTGAGTGCATCTCAGTTCAGAGAATTGGATGTGTCTTGCTCTCTTGTTTGCCCCTGAACAATGTACAGAAAACATCACTTCATATATCAACATCCTTGGACAAACAAAGGTATTCCTCAACTGACCTGTGTGAAAAAAACCCCAAAAAGTTATTCTGGACATCTAGGAAGGTACTGCTGGTGGTTCCTAAAAGGATGATGACTTGACTAGTCCATCACATTTTTCTTGCACTGTTGGCTCCTGTCTCCCAGGTCTCTGCCACCAGAGTAGTCCCTTACTGCAGTTTTCCTGTTCTGGACCAGCCTGTGCTGAATGCAACTGGCTGTGCATGGTGCTCCTGCTGACAGGGTAGGAGAGAGGCTGTGGGGCTGGAGGGAGGAGCTCTGCTAAGGGCATCACCTATCATTACCTGCTGCTACAGTCTGTTCCCACCAGTGACCAGGGACTTCAGATAAGTCTCCCACAACAGGAGTGGGCACAGTATTGTCCAGTGCATCAGAAAATGATGTCTTGACCTGAAAAAGGAAGTGTTTCAGTAAAATCAGGGCACAAGATAACTCCACTAATATTGAACTGAGTAGTTAGAATGTGACCAAAAAGCCCAGACAAAGAATACAGTGCATGAAGGGAGTTGTGTTTCACATCAGTATCCCAAAAGTCTGGGATGGTATCCCAAAATAACTCTTCCAGACCCTTCACAGATCATCCAAATAAACAGGATGGGTAGTGTAGAATGCCTGGAAGTGAAGCAGAGCAAGGCAGGAAGAACAAGGCTTATCTAACATCACACATCTAAATTTATTCTACTGAAACTGTGCCCTTGCTTTACAGTCTTTCTCCATGGACTGCTCCTTTTAATGACATCGCTGGTACATTTCTGTAGTTTCTCAGGGACATCATGTGCTGTTTAGAGGACTTCTTATTGTTTGGATAATGTGCAGTGTATTTGTAGAGTATTTGATTTTTGCCATGGCATGAAAGATGAGACATGAATAATTCTAACAGAGCTAGATTTTTGTCTTGTTTCAAGTAAAAGGTCATTTTCAGAGTAAAGCAGATGAAAGCTTCTTTTATTTGGTTAATAATTTACTAGCAAATATAAACCTGTGCTTTTCATCTAGCACATGGGAAAGCAAACAACAGTGATACAGCCACCTCTGAGGATATAACAACTGGCAAGACATGTATTGTGGAAAATGATCAAGTGTTCCACACTTAAAGTGAGTGCTATATGCCTGTAGAATTTTGGCTTTTGTTGTCTAGATGAAGCATTTGATAGGCTCAGTTATTATTGTATCTGATATCATGTGCCTATTTTATTTTTAGGTGTCATTAGACATTTGTGAAATGTGTAAGCCTCATTATATTGATGGTCCTGAAGCACATTGGTGGCAGTGACCCTGCTGTGTACAGGGTGGATCACAGCAGCCTCAAAAGTACCTTTTTGGCTATACTCTTTGGTCTAGGACTCACCTCTGGGTTGACTGTTGGTGCTTTTAGGAGCAAACCCAGGTCTGTACACAGAGCTTAGAGCAGCCTACAAGGCTGCAATTAGCCCCCCAGATATCAAACTGCCCCATCTGCTGATTAAACAAAAAGACACTATCAAGGGTGAGAACTGAAACTGTCTCTCAAAAAACCACACATGTGCCTTAGTCACTGGAATAATTTTGACCACAAGGTTGCTGCTGAAAGCAAACCTTCAAGGGCAGCTGAGAGGTGCTAATACAGCTGCTGCAGAAAGTCAAAGGGCTGAGTAGGTATAAGATCAGAGCTGGTGTGCTGTGGTTTCAGGTCCCTGAGACACTGGTTGTACAATTGGTAGTTAGACCACTGTCCTCTCCCCTTGGGCTCCCAAGTACATGTATTGGGCAGACCTAAAAGATACTGAGTTTTGGTGTGAACATGGCAATGTGTGAAGGAAAGTGTGTACCTAATGCATCACTGAGCACCTGAATGTTACTCTTGATCTGCAGTGGCAATTTAGGAAAGAATTGCCTTGAAGTTTAGGATGTGTGAAGTCTCAATAGTCTGCACACCTAAGAGTCCTTTGAGAAAAGAAATACTCCTTCTTTTCTAGAACTTGCTTCTGCTAAGTAGCTTGAATTTGCTTTTCTCCCTCCTTTATGATCCAGTCCTGCAGTGCACCCCAGGCCTGGCTGTAGGGAGTTTGATACTATTGACAAATGGCAGTCTACATATCTGCAAGTGTTCCCTGCACTAATCTTCTATCATCATCAGTTTCATCTTCTGTTAATAGGGCAATGCTAACATTTCCCATGATAGCCTGATAGTGATGGATTATTATTTCACAGCTCTGAAGTCACTCAGAGTATTTTCCCACACACCCTGAGAAGTAGAAAGTTTGCCTGGATATGTATTTGATGACACCACACATAGCAGTTTTCTGACAGTTATAAACTGTATTTAGCTGACCCAGTGGTGTTTTACAGCCCTTTGCATCCAAATGTCTGAAGCAAGACAGGAGACAAAACTGTGATAAACATCATAATATCTTCTCACAAGTAAGTTTGGCTGTTCCAGTAGAATACTATGAATATGAAATAATGCCTAAACCAGAAGGCTATTAGTAGGATGTTAAATCCCGTCAGAGGTACTGTCATCCATTGTTTGACTCCACTTGCCACGTCAGAGAGATTTAATGTCCTGGCTCTGTGTGATTTGCCTTATTTACTGGCACCCATGCTGGGGAACTGGCATGCAACCAGCAGATAGGGGCTAAGCAATGTTGGCAAGGGACCTCACTCAGAGGCTCAGTAGTTCCTGTGACTCATGAGAGACTGACTAAGGTTTTGCAGAACAGAAAGCCTGATCTTTAAATTCGGTTTTCTCTTTGAAAATGTTTTAGCTGCTCTTTCATTTGTTAGATTTCATATCAAGTCCTCTTTTCTTTTTTAATTTTTGTAATTTGCCTATCTTTGGCAAATCAGAGCTTACTGAGTGTCTCACTTTATCATTAGAGGCTGATGTGTCTCTTCATAATTTGTCCTGGGCAAATCCTCACCACCTCCAATAACAGTGTGCACCAGCAGCTTTGTCACATGAAAAAAGATTTTTATCAGAAGCTAATAAGCACAGCAGGAAAAAAAAGACAGAGACTCTTGCTTATTACACTTTTACACTGATGTAATTTCTCTGACTATGAAAAAATTGCAATAACTGTAAAATGGTGTAAGGATAGGCACTCAAAGTCACTGTCTCTGTTCAGGACTAGCCCTTTGACTGGTGCTAATAGGTACAGCTCCACTAATGTCAATTTACAGTGATGCATGTGATGCATGTGAATAACAGGTTATTCACAGCACAGTTCTGTCACTCAGATAAGCAATGTTTGAGGCTGCATATCAAATATTTCTATTTGTCCTCCTCCCAGTGCTGAATGATGAGCATTTCTCACTGCATGAGGCTCCAGAGCTATTGTGTCATGTATGTTTATTCATACATCAAAAAGATACTGAGGCAATATGAAAAGTTCTTTTTTCAGGATTTGGACCTTGCAGTGAACCTTATTCCATCTCTTCCTGTGGGAAATGGTGGTGGCTGGTTTCATTCCTAATGTGTGGCTGGGGATTTGCTGTGCAGGAGCTGAAAGACAAATGTGAACTTTGCTATGTGTGAATTACTTCCCAGAGGAGAAAATCTTTCCCAGCTGTAGCTGTAGATTAGAGTGGTGATGCAAAACAAGCCTCAGCTCCTGAATGACACGTGCAGACAGCAAAGATTTTGCTGGAACAAACCTGCCGTGCACAAGATTTAAGATGGCAGAAGAAGGTTTTTCTAGAGCAGATGCTTCCTAAGATGTTTTCTTCCTAAGGTGTTTCCCTGTAGAATGCACTGCAACCAACCCCACACATGCAGTTTTGACTTCATTGATCCTTTTTACTGTGTCACATCATTTAATAACCCCATGACCACTACTTGACAAGAGTGTGATTGTATTTATTGTATTTATGGCAGCAAAGTAGGTTGGGTGGACAACGTTCTCCTGCCAGAAACTGAGAGGCAGAGTGCTAAAGTAGTTTTTTTCCCCTCTTACCATTCATACAAGGTAGTATGATGCTGTCATGGTTTAATCCCAGCCAGAAACTAGGCTCCATGCAGGCAGGTGGATGGGGAGGAGATTCAGGGGAAAGAAAAAGGTAAAACCCATGGGTTGACAGAACAGTTTGATAACTGAAACAAAGTAAAATATAATAATACTAATCATAACAATAACTATAGCAATAATAGCAGTAATGAAAAGGAGAGAGAAAGAAATAAAGCCCAAGAAAGACAAGTGATGCACAATACAGTTGCTCACTACTCATTCACTGATGCCCATCCCATCCCCCAGGTGTGATCAGTTTGATATCAATATTACTCTCCAAACTAAACACAGCACTGTACCAGCTATTAAGAAGAAAACTATTCCAGCCAAAACCAGGACAGATGCATTGCTGCCCATGGATCTGGTCAAGCCATGCTTACTAACCAAGGTGAAACCCAAGCATGGGTCAAATCCTGGTTCTTTGTGAGCAGCTGCAGGGTAAATGTCTCCAGCAAGACTGTCCCTTTTCTGCAACAGCAAAAACAAAGGAAAGAAAGAACATGGTGTTCTTTCCTCCTTTGGAGCAGAGCTCTGCTAACATTTTCTCTTGCTCAGAGTGATAGGTATTTGCAATGCATTGTCTTCTGGGCAATTCAAGTATGGCATGACACATGTGACTAAATGGATCCATAGCTCTTCTCCACCAGTGAAATGCACACTAGTTGCAAGGGTTC
>NW_008664712.1:4331-6883 GCF_000695815.1 Acanthisitta chloris | reverse complement strand
GAAAGAGTGGGCAGATCCCTCTTCCAGCACAGTAGGCTGGGAAAAATACTCTGAGTCATTGTGTGAAATTAGAGGCTTGGCAATGAAAAACAACTACTGAAAACTTGAAGGAAAAACAAGCTTAAACACCAGAGTAACTAAAATAAACTAGTCTGCTTTTCAGATGGGCTTGTTTTGCCTTTGAAATTCAAAATTCCCTTAGGAAAAACCCCAAAACCAAACCCAGATCAAACTGCTCTTGCACAGTCCGGCCTCAGGATCTATGTTTCCATCTGTTCTTGGAGCTGACAGAGTAGGATTTTTTTGAATCCCCAGTTTTGCCATCCTCCTGCTCTCCTGAGGGACCCAAAGTCCTGCCCTGCTCTTCTATGATGAAGGTGTTTTGATCCCTCCTTTCCAGTAAACAAAGGTGTTGTCTACAGTTTGTCAGGATACAAGGAAAGGGAGATGTTCCTTCCTACATTTGTGCTGATGACATTGCTATTTGCTCTTATTTTTGAATGTCTTCTAGTCTTTACAGTTATGATATATATGATTATGAGACTAATTTTTTCTAGGCAATCTCACTGAAACAAATTTTCAGTTTAATGATATGTTGTTTCAAAGATTTCTTTCTGTCAAATTTCAGGCAGGATGTGTGGGATCAATACTGTTGTTTTTGTTTAATATGCAGGACGGATGATTTAGTTTCTTGAGGGCATAGTTTGGTTTATGTAAGTGCATTCCTCTCCCACATAAAGCAGAGTGACACAAGGCTAAATCAGAAGTGGATAAATTGCAATGTTGGAAATTCAAAGCTTAGTCATATAAGACTGTATTATAACTCATGCCCTGAAGGAGGCCACACTGAGATTCCAGAGACAGTCTGAGGGCAAACATTTCCTGACCCTTGGATGCTTGATTTGGTAAACTCAAATTTCTTTAATTTCTTTTAATGTTTTTAAGTTTGACAGGGTGTTTCTTTTAATTTGTTTGGGGTTTTTTTGTTTTATTTTTAAGGGAACAAACTATCCCACATCCTCTCCTGAGACATCTGCCTCTTCTTCCCTTTTTCACACTTTCCTCTGGCTTCTTTGCCTGCAGCTCTCAACTCTTTCCTAGTTCCTTGCCAAAGCCATTTTCCCTTCTCATGCACTCTGGTTCCTCATGTCTCCTCACTCAATGCTTTCTTTTGGTCCCTGTGACCTCCTTGCTCCTCCACACACTCCACCATTGGGAAGAGGCTGACAGAGGCACTAGCAGGTGATTTCTTCCCTTCCCTCATACTTTTCTTCCGTTTCTTGGCTCCCAGTCTCCAGTCAGATATTTCTCTGTTCACCATTAACCTTTCATACTTTTCTTCCGTTTCTTGGCTCCCGGTCTCCAGTCAGATATTTCTCTGCTCACCATTAACCTTCAGCCACAGCTTCATTTCCCCAGGCACAGGCAATTTTGGAGGGTTTAAGCATCTCTGTGAGGATCTGGTTACTGAAAGCTCCACACATCTGGACCTTGACCAGATTGCTTCCTTCCACGTAAGAGTCAATATTTTTACTTGGTTTGGTATGATTTCACAGGGATGGCAAACAGCTCTCTGCCCAGGAAGATGACTCTGGCAGGCTAGAAACCCATGTGGCTACAGATCTCTGAAAATGCTTATGTCTTTATTTTTAGCATTTTCAGAAGACTTTTCCTCTAGTTTCAGTTTTAGAAATTGATCATCTTGGTTTGGATTGGGTGTGTTTTCTCTCGTCGTTGTTAAAGGAGGAATCTGATATGAGAACTGTCTATATTTAAAGCTTGTAAAGTTGAAATGGCTTGTCAAAATGTTTTGATATTGCAAATGTATATCCAGGCTGTATTATTCCTTGAGAAGGATTTCAGTGAATCCTAAATGTCACTTTATTACCCTAGTGCTAGCAGGACTGTATTGTAAACTATGACCAGGCAAGCCCTGAACAGGTAACAAAAAGAGTCTTTGCCCTAGAGAAATTATAGTTAAAATATAAAATGTCTTTATTCAAAGCAGACAGATGAAAAGAACCAGTTAAATTGTACTTGCAAGCTCTTAGGGATCTTGCCTATAAAAGATTGGTATTGCACCACAGAAGTTTTTTCATGATCAATGCTTGACAATATCTATTGGGAGTGTAAGAAGTAACATGAGAGAAGGTGAAAATGTTACTTATTCAAAAGTACAATCCATGGGCAGTGGAGCCTGGCACTACCAGCTGAATGACTACCAGAGCTGACATCTCAGCACTGATTGAAAGATGGTTGATGGAGAGTCCTTAAAGGGCATAGAAGGAAACTTCAGTTATTGACCACAAGAGGAAGAGTGAGTGGAGGGATGCACATCATTAAAAAATCTCCCCTTGTGCTGGGGCAGAATGGACTCATTGATATCATCCCCAGAATGGCTGTCTACAGTGACCTCAGAGCCGCCACTGCTGCTGCTCTGGATTCTCTCCCAGGCAGCCTGCCACTAGCTTTACCAGGAGAAGCTATTTATTGATGCTTATTCTGAGCCTCCCCTGCTGCAATTTAAATTTATATCCTGCTGTCATATATAC
>NW_008664712.1:0-4313 GCF_000695815.1 Acanthisitta chloris | reverse complement strand
CCTGGGTCATGTTCAACTTTCAGTCTATGGATCCTTCCAGCTGAACTGCTGGTCATCTCTCACTCTGGATCTGTGCAGAGGATCATTTCTGACCAAATGCATAATTTTGCATTTGCTGTGGGGTGAGTTGCATTGACTGCTTGTATTTTTCCACATTAATGCAACTCACATAATCAGTAATGAGAGAACTTGATCAGTTTTTACTTCATGGATAAAAAAACCCTTTCATTTACATATATTCGTATTGAGAGTAAATCCAACGATTTGCAAGACTGTGCTAAGTGGTTTAAAGCTGCATTGAAATTAGAGATGCTTTTCCTGGCAGTTGTGCACATGTAAAAGAAGTGGCAATGCCACGAAAGCCCTTGTCACTTGCACATTCATGGAAACAGGAGACTTCCCACTAAATTCAGGTTTCAGGCTGATTTTCAATCCATTAGCTCATACCCTAAATACGCCACAGCATTCAAGAAGTCTTTTACCCTTTGTTTGTGTACACTGCATAACATGGACAAGTGTGAGACAGACAAGACAAGATATTTTTCCCTTTTAAGGTCCTCATCCATAGGAGGAAAGCGACACTCCGGTTTCTACACTTCTTGGAAGTTGTTTGAGTCAAGTATTAAGCTGGGGAAGTATTAGAAAAATGCAATGTGCAACAGTTTACAATAGATGGGAATTAGAATTTGATCTCAGCTGACTCAGGAGACCTCACATGCTGTTGTGCCTGTTAGTGTCTAAGCCTGACATTTATTTTTAAAATCCTGTCAGAAGGAGTGAAACCAGTAAAGCTATGAGTGATTCTTCCTCCCTGATCCCTTAATCCACCCTTAATTCTTAAACCATCATTGCAGCAAGATAGGCTTTTAAGTCTTCAAAAGGTTTCTGCTGTTCAGACTCAAAAAGTTTGGGAGAATCACTAAAAATTAACACTAATCTTATTGCAGTGAAGTTGAAGAGGCAGATTTCTGTAATTAAAGCAGAGATTAATTCCATAGTGAAAATGGCAACACTAAAAAGAACTGCAGAAAATGAAGCACTGTTACAGTGAGTGCAACACTGAACAGGGTTTATGATAACTAATTAAATAATTTTTTACACAAATGCTGTGCTTGTATGCTCCTTTTGGTACTCAATATCTTTCTGGCTGAACAGGCTGCACTGTGTCTTCTTCCATGTCTGTATGTACACATACTTTTAGAGTTGTGGAAGCAGATATCAATCGCCTTAATTCTACTCTGCAACTGTGGAAAAGATGTTTTCTTCTACTACCACAGTTTGTATTCTGGTAGCAACAAGGATTTTGAATCACAGAACTATATACATTTGCTCTTCCACAAAGAAACAGGGAAAAGAGACAAAATACTAATACACATATAAGAAAGGACAAGACCATGATATAAAATGAGATGTTATGAAGTTTATTCATTTGGATTCATAAAGATATAAATATCACAGAATCACAGAATCAGTTAGTTTGGAAGGGACCACAATGAGTCATCTGGTCCAACATCCCCACTCAAGCAGGGCCAACCTAGAGCACATGGCTCAGGATTTCATCCAGGAACATCTAGCTAAGGATTTGCCTCAGAAGAAATATATTCCCAAATAATACAGTATCAATAGTCACCACAGATATTTTCACACATAAAAAAAAAAAGAATCTTTATGTACCTGTTAAAAAGGTGTGTAACAAAAAAAAAAAAAGTCAGATCTTGAGGAGGCTACTGGGTTACTTTGCTTTTTTTACAGCTTATGTACGTTTTCTTTGTGGTACACCATCTTGCACAATATTTATGCACTAAATGTATTTGAAATGCACAAAAATTATACAGATTTTTCACATATATCCATGAAAATGCAATCCAGTTATAATATCAATCAAAATAGCCAGAGCTATTCTATAATTGTTCAAATGTAGTTACCAGCTGAAGATTAAGCTCATATTGCTCTGTAATACCTGTTGCAATTTCATGCATGGTAGTATAGTAATTGTCATCACACATACAATGCAGTAAAATGTTCAGCTGGTTTATGGCTTTCTGTAAAGAAACCAGGTTTCTGGTACCTTGTCAAATAATTTTTATTTCAAGTCACTGGTAATTGGTAAGACAGGCTGGATCATTTAGTATAAAATCCTGGTATCACGTGTTATGCATTTGGATGACTAACACAGAAAAAGTAAAGAAAACCTGAAGATAAATCAAATAATCAAGTGATTTTGTTGAATAAATAATTAGCTTTTTTTGAATAAATAATTAGCTGGTGAATGCCAGACCAGTGCAATTCATACTAATTTTTTCATGCCATTTATAATGGCACTAAATAAGTTGCTATATCAAAATGACGATTGAACTGAGAGCTGTTAGCTTGAACTACTCCTGACTGAGAACATGTTGAACTTTGAAGATGTTTCTTTGAAGGATACCCATCTCAAAGGAAATCCACAGGGAATGAACTGTGAAAAAACTTCCAAAACCTTTTGTCTGAAGTATTTTCCAACAAAGACATAAATCACAGGGTTAATGCAACTGTTGGTAGTAGCTAGCATGTAAGCAAACTGCTCCCCAAAGTCGATCAGTTGCTCCCAGAAGCAGCCTTTGATCACTTCTGTATGGTATAATGTATCAAGGAACACAAAAATATGGTGAGGAGTCCAGCAGAAAAGAAACATCAGTACCACTGTGAAGATCAGCCTGGTAGCCTTTGTGCCTTTGTGCCCCGTGCAACCTTTTGTTCCAAGTGCTCTTCGTTCCCTTGAATTCTTTTGTAGGGAGCTGATGGTAGAGAAATTAAGGAAGATGATTGCTAGAGATGGCAGCACAAATCCCATTATATTGAATACCAGGTTATCAGCTGTTATCCACAATGGGGTGGGGAAGTCCAAAGCACATGCTGAAATATTCCACATGGGAAAGTATTTCACTGTCCGAAATACAAAGGCTGGGAGGCTGAGGAGAATGCCACAGAACCAGATGAGCAAGCAGATCCCTTTGGCCATAGTTATACTCCGTATCCTTCTGTGGTTCATGGTATGGACAAAAGACAAATACCGATCCACGCTGACTGCCACTAGCAAGTAGATGCTGGTGTACAGGTTTAGGCTGATGGATGCACTGGTGCTGCGACACAGGAAATTGCCATATGGCCAGTTAAATCCATTCCTCATGTTCTCTGCCCAGAAAGGGAGGCACATGAGGAAAATAAGATCAGCCACAGCTAGGTTCATAAGGTAGATTTCAGCTATCTTCAGGGGGCCCTTGTGCAGTGAATAAGTGAAGAGAACAAATAAATTTCCAAGCATTCCAATAATGCAGACAGACAAGATGTAATTGGGTACTATAGAGTACACAGCTTCCCACCAGTCATCCAAGCGTGGGCAAATAGTTGAGTTGCTCTCATTTTCACTCTGGTGTAAGGAGGAAATGTTCAACAGAGGATCTTCAATCATTTCTTTCAAATTCTGAAGTGAGCAGGAGATGTCTTTCAGATGAGAGAAAAGGGCTGGAAAAGAGAAGCATAAAATTCCAAAAGTTGTCTCCAATCAGTGGTGAAACAAGCATTTAACTGCTGGAAACTATTAGTGCTCCCTAATTATTATAGGCTGGGTCAACCCATATTTGGCATGTGCAATGGTGAGAAATGTTCCCAGTGTTGGCAAAGATGGAACTTCCTCTACATTCTATGAAATTTCCTCTTCTTGTGGCCATTGTTTAAAGAGGTGCAGCGGAAGGAAAGGGGCAAATTCATGTAAGTGGTTCTGTATGCCTCCTTGAGACTGATGACAGAAACAAATACAGACAAATTCCATCTCCCTGAGCATAGTGGGAGTCATGGTGCTGGCACAAAGCCAGATTTGCACCCTTCCCTGCCCTTGCTCTTACTCTTTTTTTGCCATGCTATGCATATTATTATACAGCAAAGAGGCTGGTGAAGGGACTCGAGCACAAGTCCCGTGAGGAGAGGCAACCAGCAGCAAGACAAGAGGGCACAGACTCAAGCTCTGCCAGGGGAGGATTAGGTTGGATATTAGGAAGAGATTTGTTTACAGAGAGAGTGCTCAGGCATTGGAATATGCTGCCCAGGGAGGTGGTGGATTCACCATCCCTGGAGGTTTTCAAGCTGAGACTGGATGTGGCACTTAGTGCCATGGTCTAGTGACCACAGTAGGGTTGGACTCGGTGATCTTGGAGGTCTCTTCCAACCTGGTTGATTCTATGATTCTATGATATTACTATGTTATATATTGTCATACTATACATTATTACAACACATTATATATATTATATAACATATTATATTATATTTATGAT
>NW_008664711.1:0-3495 GCF_000695815.1 Acanthisitta chloris | reverse complement strand
CTGGGGCGCTTGCAGGGTGCTCTCAGGCAGCGCTACCATCCCCCCAGGCATCCCCCGACAAACCCACGTACGTGCCCGGCGGAAAATCTGGGAAGGGGCCTGTTCTAGAGCAAACTGCCCCCCTTCTCCTGATGTCCAGATGAGTTCGGCCCGTCCCACACCCATAGGACTGGTCCCACGACGCTGAGCCGAGGGGAACCAGCCCGTGAGCCTTCCCGGGCTCCCCACACTCCTGCCTCTCTCTTACCATCCCATCGGAGCAGCTGGAAGTGGGGCTAGTTGGTTCAGAGCAGCTCTGTCCCGGCAGGTGATAGTAGTTTTCTACCTGTTCCCTCAAGAGCTCCTGTAGGCTCTCGATGTATCTGATGGCGTTTCTCAGGATCTCTACTTTGGGGAGTCTTTGGTTGGGGTTGGCAGTGGTGCATCTTTTCAGGGTCTCAAAAGCCTGGTTCACTTTCTTCAGCCTCCTCCTCTCCCTCATGGTGGCCGCCTTACGCCGGTCCATTGTGGTGGATTTTCTCTTGCAGGCTTTGCAAGCCCACATGAGGCAGTGGCCGGCCTGGTGGTGGCCAGTGGGAGCTCGGACATGCTCCTCTTCCTCGGAACAGGCGGGCTCGGGGGGCTCGTGGGCGCCGAAGGGAGGCAGGTCTCTGGGCTCAAAATCCTCGGGGAACTCGCCCTCCGGGGAGGAGAGGCAGGAGCTGTCATAGAAGAGCTCGGACGGGGAAAACAGCTGACCCTCACCTCCATCCCTGCGGCGGAGGCGTCAGTGCGGGGCGGCGCCCACCGGCGGTCGGCGAGGCGCTGGGGCAATTTCCTCCGTAATTAGCGACCCAAGAACAAGTGTCCTTCTGCTGATGCGGGGAGCCCTTATATACATGCGGAAAGGGAGGCTGGTCCGCCGCGGCCAGTCTTTATTAGCATATCCCACCACAGCCCCTGACGGGGGTTGACTGGGCAAACCCCCTCCAACCCCCAGGAGACAATTTGCTCCGCACTGCTCCTTTGGAGGGCTGAGAGCCGGGCACTTCTCTAATGAACGACCTCCCCAGAACTGGTTGCAACATTTCCGAAGTTTCAGCCAAGTCTGGGAATTTGCCGTTTTGGTATGGAAAAAGAAAGAGGGGCAGTGGACACGCACGAACCACTGACATTTCCTACACAGCCCTTCCTCGTCCCGATGTCCCCAAATCCTATCTCACGCTGCCTCGAGAGGGACACCAGTCCTCCCCACGGGGAAATTAACGTAGAACCCCCTCATAGCACCTAGTGCGTCTGCTTGCTTTTCTTTATTTCCCACAGCCCGCGGCCCAGGTCTAACCTGAAACAACCTTCTTTTCAGACCTAAAATGTGTTAATCTCGAGGAGGGCTTTGTCCTGTAATTAAAGTTGTGTCACCAGCCGTTTAAATTTGCAAATCGAGGGACAAAAAAGGGCAGCTACTTGTGGCCAGGAGAGACAAAGACGGGCGAAACCCAGACTTTAGTGCCGTCGGATCGGGTCACAGGGAAAGGTATTCACAAAAGAAAAGCGTACGTGTTTACTCCGAGACAAATCCCCTTCCCATTCTTTCTCCTTCTCGTGTGACCTGGTGCTGCTAGAGAACCAACAGTCAAGCAGTGCCTTGGGCTTGCTAATTTTCTGCTTTCAGGCAAACTTGTACCGTTACAGATGCGTCCCAGCTGCCAGTGCAACAAACCCCTCCTGGAAGTGTAAAATTTCTAGCCCCGCAATCCCTAAGTAACTTTACACAAGCCGGGGACAAAAGCCTTGCAGAGCCCCAGCCGCAGCAGTAGCCGAGAGGAGCAGTGCAAGGGTCATTAGAGTGGTAATGAAGCCATTTAACAGGCATTTGTTAACGCGCAGGAATCCTTTGGTTTCATCCAGGTGGCTTTTGTAGCTGAGGAAAATATTATGAGAAGGCAAAGGAAACCTTGCCTAACTGGGAATAAAATTATGTGACCTATGTTAACTCAAACGGAGAGCAAGTGACCCAGCAGCGGTTCAAACGCTACGGAGCCGGCCTGTATGCCCAGGAAAAAGACGTCTTCAGTTAGCCTCCCTTCAGAAAGAGGTAATGTGGTGGCATGGCGAGTCGGTTGTCTCAAGAAGCCGCTGCTCAAGTGAGCAAGACGGGTAGGGATGATCTCCCGAGAGAGATGCCCTGTAGCCGCGTGAACCGCTGAAAGCCCTCCAATGTGCCCGGGCGAGGCGGAGAGCGGCTGGGACTGGAGGGACCCCATCTGCTCCTTGTTTCCTCCACCCCAGAACCTCCAAAATCGGGTTTCCACTCTTTGGCTAAAACTTTTCCTAAAAACATCCATGCGCCCTTCTTTCTACGAGCAGATGCATAATTACCTAAAGGCTAGGGAAGGCTACATCTGCACTGCTTATGTTTATTTGGGGTCATAAATAAAGGGAGCCCCCTTTGAAATGAATACTGTAGGAAAAGCAGGGAGTTGATAAAGGTGTAAAGTTACAGAAAGGAGAAAGCTCAGAATTTCAGGCTTCCGTCACTCTGAGGTGCAGGTTGCTGCTTTGTTGGGCCACATCTGAAACAGGGCAATTCCCTATTGTTTTCCTGACAGTGTCAGTCAGAACGGGTTCTGCTCAGCAGTAACTTGAACTCTTCACTGGGCTGTGGAGTGCACAGAGACACAGACACATACAGTTTGATTTACCGCGTTTGCTCTGGCTAAAATAGACCTGTTTACATATTTATGCTTCGTGCACAAATAAACTTGATCTTTAAAGTGCCGTTTGCAGTTCCGATCACCTTTCAGGGGTTTCTTTCCAAGCATGCACTGTGGATTTCCTGGTGCACAACGCCAGCCCCCTCGGTCCTGCTCTCCTGGCATGCAGAGCTTTAGCTCGCAGCTTGGACTCGTAACTCAGAGTAGCTGGGGCTGTTAAGTACCGTGTCTTTTCCCACATTTTTTTTGTCCTTGAGTATTTTTGGGGAAAGGGAAGAAAGCATGGAAGAGTCTGTCACTGAGGAAGAAAAAAAATTGAAATATATGTAATGAGCATCCCTTAAGAGCCCCCGGCTCCTTTGGTAAAGTGATCTCAAAACAAATTTGCAAAAATGTAATAGGCGAGTGGAAGTAAAGACAGGGGAGAGAAAATACGAACTCAAGTCTGCTAATGAGGCTGCTGGGGGAGAGTGGGGGGTGGGAAGCGGGGCACTGAGGATAGTGCTTCATTTCAGGAAGCTCAAGTCCGGAAAGCGGGAACAGTGAGCATCAGACACTGTCTGCTCCTGTGGATGGGCAGCGAGAAAACGGTGAACGTGTCAGGACCTCTTTAAATGGTGTTCCTCACCCCAGCCCTCGGCACACCGCAGCAATCGCCGTGCCGCACCTACTGCCGGAGGGATTTCGCCCCATGCAAGCACCGTTAGCAGAGCGTGCCATGTTTTTCTAAACCCCACGCCTTTCTATTTAAGAAAATAGAATCCGACAGAAACCAGAAGTCACCGGGCTGGGGGATGTGAAG
>NW_008664710.1:12422-13023 GCF_000695815.1 Acanthisitta chloris | reverse complement strand
GCTGGCTGTGCCGTGCGGTACCGGGCGCGGTTATACCGGCCGGGCCGTGTCGCTGATGCCGCGCGCGGTGTGTTGCAGACCAAGTACACGCTGATCGACGAGCAGGACATCCCGCTGGTGGAGAGCTACTCCTTCGAGGTGAGCGGCCGCGGCACATCGCCCCGTTCGGGGTGTTCTGGACCTGCCGCTTTCCCTCTTCTCTCCCGGGGCCGCGGGTGTCGCTCCCGGGATGCTCCTGCAGCACTGGGTTTGACTCCAGTTGCCCATGGGAGCGCTGTGCTCGCGGTTTGGGACAAAAAAATCTCCCAGTTTGAACTTGCTGAAATACCAGTTGAGGTTTCAAGCAGGAAAAGTTCTGTTTTCTTTTTAGTTTTAAACTGGCATGGGTTTAAGGCATTTATATGTCCCATTTATTATGTAGGTTTTTTGTTGCAGTTTGCTGTTTGTGCTTTTGGAGAGCTGATAATTTGTTCTCGCTTACTTGGTTTGGCAAACTTTAAACGTGTTCTCTTTGCACATAGCCTTGGGTGAAAGAAACTTCTTACTGTAGCCGGTTAGGGGACCAGAAAGTGTTTTCTCTTAATATCCACTGGAGAGGGTA
>NW_008664710.1:5292-12370 GCF_000695815.1 Acanthisitta chloris | reverse complement strand
AACTGAGGGATATTTGGAGAAGGGACCATTGTTTGCTGAGCTCCTGCAGCACATCAAGTGCTTCAGGGCTGCTCCTAGGAGCTGTGGCTATCAGAAAACACCTTTCTCCTCTCTGGTAGCCACTGTGAGTGTCTCTGTCACTGAGAATGGTGACACATGAGTGTCTCTGTCCCTGACAGTAGTGACACTCTGGGATTGTCCCACATTTGTCAAGTCCTTGCCATAGTTCATGAGTGTTAGCATTGTGGAGGGGAGAAAAAAGACCAACAGCCCCTTGGAATGGCACTTCTTAGGAGGTTGGTGTCAAGCCACACCAAAAACAAGGCCTTGGTGACTTGCTGGTGGCTGTGCAGATATCTGTGCCATGGGGGAATGTGGTTCCTGACCTGTGGGCTCACAGCTGGATTGCTGCTGTTCCTTGTCCTAGAGGGATCCTGCTCTGCTCAGCCTCCTCCCTGCCCTTTCTCAGCTCCATGAGCTGCTTGGAATCCTTTGGGGGTTGAAGGGAGCTGGTTGGTCCCTTGGAGGTGTGAAACTCAATTCCATGGATTCATAGATTAAGGGGTTGGAATGAACCTCAGAGATCATCCAGCCCCAACCCCCTGCCCTGGGCAGGGACACCTCCCACTAGAGCAGGTTGCTCAAGGCTTTAGCCAACCTGGCTGTGAACACTGCCAGGGTTGGGGCAGCCACAGCCTCCCTGGGCAGCCCACTAGTGGAAATTCCACTGAGGTCAAGTGACCTCTGGGACACAAGTGCTCATGGTCCCCATGTCCCAGTGGAGCAGGAGCTCTGCTGCTCCATGTTGGATGGTCTCACAGCTTTTTCCTCCCCTCTAGGCTCGGATGGAGGTTGATGCTGATGGAAATGGTGCTAAAATCTTTGCTTATGCATTCGACAAAAATCGTGGAAGGGGATCAGGACGTCTCCTGCACGAGTTGCTCTGGTAGGTATTGCAGGGGCAGCTGAAAGCTTTCAGAGTCAACTCTCTGCTGCCACCAACTTGTATGTGCTTATTTCTTTGCCTGTGGTGGTTTTAAGTCCTCTCCGGAGGGCTGGAGAACCAGCACCCACAGATCTCTTAGGGTTTGGTTTGCACTGAGCCTTCACAGTGCTGGGTGTAAAACATTGCAGGCAGAGAAAGGTGAGTATTGCTCATGGAGACACTGCTTAATCCCACTCAGACCTCAGCTGGGGGTGGGGGAGCAGAGGGTTGGCTCCGTTTTATCAGTGAAGACAAACCTCCTGAGGGTTTGTGTGGGTTTATCTGTCCCATGATGTTCAGGAGTGTCATGGTGGCACCAGTGAGAACTGGCAGAGCACTGGAGAGAGAGAGAGAGAAGTTCTGATGCCTTAAAAACTCTGTGGTGTTTTTGCCCAACTTTCTGGGAAGCTGAAGTGATGCTGCTGGTGGTTCAGATCAGCTGCTGTGGCTTATTTTCTGTACCTGTAAATCATTGCTTGAAATCCTTTGTGATGCCTCTTGAGTCCTTTGTGACTGCCTGTTAAGTTTCTGAGGCAAACAGAGAGCAGCTCAGCCTGTTGCTCTTTCTAGATATGCTCATGGGTTTATAGAAAAGGTTATTTCATTTAAAACCCTTCTCTGAAAAATTAACCCTGTTTTCCATTCAGTTCCATGAACTACACTTGGAATTCACAGCACCCAGGAGGTATCTGTGCTATCTTCATCCTTCCAGGTTGCCTTTTATCCCCCAAACTAAGCTCTGCACAAGAGGAGAGGCAGGAAGAGTCTCAAAGACTGTTACTATTGTTTACTATCTGCTCATTAAATATGGATTTTAACCTGCATCTGTTAATGTTTAATCTTATTGCACATATAAGTGATGAAATGATGGAGTTGGCTGCAGTGTGTGGAGTAAGTCACTGACAGCTAACTGTGAACCTCACACTAATGATTGTCTGTGAGTAGCACTAAATAGCACCTTAAAATTACTCATGCTGAGTGTTGAGGGCTGTGCAGGTGAAGACAGTGCAGCTGTTTGCTTAGGACACAGCTCAGTCATTGCCTCCTCTGGTTGGCTTTACTCAGATTAGGAAATAATTGAAATGTATTCAGTTAGGAAATTCAAATTGTGTCGCTCAAGCATGTGCTGGGGTTCAAACTAAGAGATTGTATGTGTAATGGGGGTTCTGGGGAGTCCCAGGGAGCTGCCAGGGAAGCAGAGCTGCAATTCTGAAGTTCCAGAGTCAAGTTCTTGGAGTGGAAAAGAGGAAGTATTTCAGCTGTTGCTGTAAATTCAGTTTGGTCCCTTTGTGCATGTGTTGCTGTGATGTTTCCTTACAGCTCAGTCTGCTGCAGGTCAGTGCCTGAGGCTCTGCAGGTGCTGTGTGCTCCTGCCCCTCAAACAAATCAGCTTTGCTCACCTGCACTGGGACTGCTCTGAGCACAAACCAGAACTGTAGGGCAGTGGCAGATCGTTCCCTCTGCAAGGAGCAGTGTGGGAGGTTTGGGAGCCTGTGGA
This sequence comes from Acanthisitta chloris, assembly GCF_000695815.1. Lineage (NCBI taxonomy): Eukaryota > Metazoa > Chordata > Aves > Passeriformes > Acanthisittidae > Acanthisitta > Acanthisitta chloris. The sequence continues at coordinate 9,887 of NW_008664710.1, read as the reverse complement.
AGACAGGATTGCTGGGCAGTACCAGGCACTGCACTTCTCAGTGCCAGCCTTGCTCCTTGGGGAAATGGAAAGCAAAGAACATGAGTTACTGCAGGTATAGGTGTGTAATTTAATTGTTCTCTGCACTTGAACCCTTAAATACCTGAAAAACCAACCCAATTGTGTGCCTGGTTTAAGGTACAGTGAGCAGCTTGTGTTAGATGCAAGGAAAGCTGATTGTTGAGTTGTTATTGATGTGGTGAGGCCCTTGGGATACAAAGCTTGTAGCTCCTGGAGCTGCAGCTGTGCCAGGGACCTTCTCCCACATCCCTCCTGCTCTCTGCAGAGAGGGAACTGTGGCACCAGATGGGATCCGAGAGCTGAAAAATCCCCACAGGAGCTGCAATAATTCTTCGAGGAAGAACCTCCTGGAAGTTTTTCAGCCTCTCTGGTGCTTGCTGTGTTTTCCACATGGAGTGTTGGCTCCCCCAGTGTGAGTGTCCCTGGCTGGGGAGCTGCAGGAGTCTGTCGTCCCCTCACCCCATTCCCTGAACAGCAATCTCTGCTTGCTGTGTTTTGGCTGACTGTAGTGATGTTCCCTGGAGAACAGCAGCACCAGGAGATTAGTCATAAATATCACCAACTGCATGTTCAAAAAGACATCCAAGACCTGATTTCTGCTTTTTGGGTGGGTTTTTTTAGAGCACTGCCCAGCCTGTTGCCCATAACTTGCTCTGCTGTGGCTTCTGGTGACTGGAATCACTGTCTGTCCAGGGCACTTCGGTTCCAGGCCTTGGTTCTGAGCTGCTGAAATGCCAAAAGAACAGCTAACAGTTAATTCCCTGGAAGTCTTGGCTGTTCCATCTTGTAGGAGCTCAGATGTGCTGGGGGAGGTAGAAGCTACAGCTCTGCAGAAGCATTGGCTGTGTCACTGAGGCTGTTCCTTCTCTGTCCCCTTCCCCAAGGGACAAGTCCCTGAGCCTGTCCTTCCCTGCATGTTCTGGATGAACTGCTGGAATGTCCCTCTGCACACTTCCAAAGTGAGGGCTGGGGAGGGGAGTGGTGTGCTTGTTCATTCAAAGCTTCCTTTGTAACGTGTGGAGAAAAGGGACTGTCCTGACCTTGCCAGAGCTAATTCTGGAACCTCAGTGCAGTGGTTGTTAGCACTGGTTGCCAGCAAGGCCCAGCTCCATGTTCCCTGTGTCACCTGAGGTGGTAGGAAGGCTGACAGCAGTGTAGAGGAATGTGGTTTCATACAAGACTGGCACCTGTGGGAGGGGATTGAGTCCAGATTTGCCTATATGGGTGCAGGTCTGGGCTGTAGGAGCTGTGGTAGGAATGTGCCACTCTGCTGTGACTTCCTGCTGGCATGGACAATCTCTCCTAATCCTCTTACCAATTCCAACCATTTTAAAAATCTCACTGTCCATTTAAATAAAATTTCTTGCCCTTGGTCTAGACTCCCTTTTCCCCTCACAGTTTGCTCTTGCTCTGAACTTCCTAGGTTCAGTCTAAGAACCTTAACTCCTTCCCTGTCTCCATACCTGATTGATGCTCACCTTCATCAGTTTACCTCCTGGATCCCACCTGTATCCTTCAGCATTCCTGTTCCCCTTTCTAGACCCTCCACTGGCCTTCAGCAGCCCAGAGGGAGCTTTTCCTGCCACAGGGCAAGTTTAGATGGGATTTTGGGAAGAAATTCTTCCCTGTGAGGGTGCTGAGGCACTGGCACAGGTTGCCCAGAGAAGCTATGGCTGGTCATCCCTGGAACCGCTCAAGGCCAGGTTGGATGGGGCTTGGAGCAACCTGGGCTGGTGGGAGGTGTCCCTGCCCATGGCAGGGGGTGGGACTGGATGGTCTTTAAGGTCCCTCCAACCCAAACTGGTCTGTGATTTCTCCTTTATGGCATTTCAGCAGATTCCTTTACCTCGTTTGTTTGCTTTTATGTGTGTGGGTTTGGGTTGGTTTTTTCCCCCAAAAGAGGGATTTTATTTGCTTACCTTCAAAGGGAAGAGCTGCTCCATGTTCCATGGAGGACCATGAGGGCCTGGCAGGAGGCTCCAGGCTCTGTTCCTTACAGAAACTGCTTTGTGGGAGCTGGAACACAGTGTGTAGGCAGGTCAGAATGCAGTGGCAGATGGGAATTGGTGGGATCCTTTGCTTTTAGCCTTGTTCCTCACTGACCTTCCAGCTGGTTTTGTCTCCTGCAGGGAGAGGCACCGGGGAGGGATTGCTCCTGGGTTTCAGGTGGTCCATCTGAACTCGGTGACAGTGGACAACCGCCTGGACAATCTGCGCCTCGTTCCGTGGGGGTGGAAGCCCAAAGCTGAAGAAATCTCTAGCAAACAAAGGTATAGCCAAGTCTGCCAGGGGGTTGCCATCAAAAATTAAAATAGCTTACATTGTAGTGGGTTTTGTCCTTGCAGAGCCTTTTTGATTTGACCTTGGACTACTTACACTGTCTTGACTTCCTCACCTGGGGCATGGGCAGTGCTCACTGTGCAGGGAACCCCCTCAGCCCTCAGTGGTGTGGTGCCAAGGTCCTGCTGTGCCAGGTGCTGTCACTGCCTGTCCTCTCCCAGCTGAGCAGTGGCCTCTGGGCACACTGAACCCCCTGAGCAGTGGCTGAATGAAGTCTGCAGGTCTCACTGCCTTGTGGCTCTTGTGCTGAGGCACCAAAGTTCTACCACCACCTATAGAAGTCATCAGCTGCTAAATGCTTATGCTGAGCTTGAAACCCAGTGGAGTTCCTGGACTCAGCTTTCATCACCTTTCACCAGCAGGTTGTGGAAGCTTCTTGTGTGCCATGTTGCACTGATGTGACTCAGCACATCCAGCTCCATGTCAGGATGGATCTGGTTGGTCTGTGATCCAACATGGGCATGTTCATTCTGGTAGGAGACTCCTCTCCTGAAAGAATTGCTACACCCATAAAGGATGTTCAGAGCTCATGGAACTGATGTTGAGGAGGTGTAGTGAGTTACAGGTGCTCTGAATGGCTCTGGGAGTTCAAGAACAAGAAACACTTCAAGCTAGACAGACTTTTGACTTGATAGAAATAATTTTGACCAGAAATAATTTTGCTTGATGTAAATGTTTGTTGATGGATACCTCTAACTTTTGTGCTTTGCACTCAAACTCAAATAACCCTAAAAATACTCAAATATGAGCAGTATGTCTAGTCTGAGGCAAAACACAAAGTTAACCCTACTTACTTGATTAATAACTTTGGAATCAATTTATGCTTGTTAGGAATTTGTGGGCCAAATTTCTCCTTGTTTTTTTCCAGGGAACAAAGTCTGTACTGGCTGGCAATCCAACAGCTTCCCACAGACCCAATAGAAGAGCAGTTTCCTGTCCTGAATGTAACCAGATATTACAATGCTAATGGAGACGTCGTGGAGGAGGAAGAGAACTCCTGCACATACTATGAATGTCACTACCCCCCATGCACAATGATTGAGAAACAGGTGTGTGCAGGGACCTGGGAGGGAGCATGGGATAGCTTCACAGAATGGTACAGGGTTGGAATGGACCTCAGAAATCACCCAGCCCCAACCCCTGCCCTGGGCAGGGACACCTCCCACCAGAGCAGGTTGCTCAAGGCTTTAGCCAACCTGGCTGTGAACACTGCCAGGGTTGGGGCAGCCACAGCCTCCCTGGGCAACCTGGGACAGTGTCTCACCACCCTCACACCAAAAACTTCTGCCTAAGATGTATTCTAAATTTCCCTCTTTTCAGTTCTCCCCATTGCTCCTTGTCCTGCTCCTGCAGTTCCTACCCAAGAGTCCCTCTGCAGCTTCCCTGGAGCCCCTTCAGCTCCTGGCAGGTTGCTCTGAGGTCTCCACACAACCTTCTCTTCCTCAGGCTGAACAGCCCCAACTCTCTCAGCCTGTCCTCACAGTGAATGCCTTGGGCTAACCTGTGTGCTTTTACCTATTGGTCAAAACAATAATTATCTTGAACTCAGGGTCTCTTTGGCCTGAACCTTCAGAGCCTGTGATAGCTTCCAGTTGGAGGGGATGTAGGTTTGAACTGGAGCAGTGAATGACCTCAGTGGGGACTGAGAGGAGTGGGATTTCTGCAGACTGGACAAAAAGCCAGGTGGAAGCTTTCCTCCAGGGAGCAGAGCTGGAATGAGTGAGCAGCTGTGTGAGGCAGCAGAAAGCATTGTAAGAGGTTTTGGGAGGTAGTGGAATTACAAGGTGACATGGTTAACCTTTCCTGAGCAGAAGGTGAATTTGTGTGGTCTTTGTTCAGGGGAGGAAAGTGATTTCCAGGGCTTTCCTATAGTAGATAGAGCAAAGCTAACATAGAGAATGAGCTGTCCAAGGGCTGTGCCTCTGTCACACAGATGTCCTTAGCTAGAAATAAGGGCATTTCCTGTGATTGCAAGTGCTGAGGAGGCTAAAATAATTGTGTTCCACTTTGGGGAAGGGAATGTTTGCAAAAATGGTCTTAAATGCCTTAAAAAGTGGACTTTGCCTTTTGTTTGGGTCAGTGTATGAAAGCTGTCTGGGTAACTATAAGTTTGGTGGTGGCTGAGCCTGTGCAGGAATCCTAATAACTTTTGAATTTGAGATGTTTGTGGTGGCCAACAGAACTGAAGTTGACAA
>NW_008664710.1:0-5234 GCF_000695815.1 Acanthisitta chloris | reverse complement strand
TTGTCTGTTTTAAAAGAGCAACTGTAAAACCACACAAATACAACTGCTCCAAAACCTTCTGAGTCTGACACTCAGGATGAGATGCTTGTGCTTCATGGAATCACAAACTGGTTTGGGCTGGAAGAGACCTTAAAGTTCATCTCATCCCACCCCCTGCTATGGGCAGGGACACCTTCCACTAGCCCAGTTTGCTCTAAGTCCTGTCCAACCTGGTCTGGAACAGTCCCAGGGATGTGGCAGCCACAGCTTCTCTGGGCAACCTATGCCAGTGCCTCAGCACCCTCACAGGGGAGAATTCCTTCCCAATATCCATCTATCCCTGTCCTCTGGCAGTGGGAAGCCATTCCCTGTGTCCTGTCACCTAGTTATGATAGATGCAAAAGAGCTGATCATGAAACCTCTTGGGCCATGATGTGGGGGTGCTCCTGGGGAATGCTGTAGGGATGCTCCTTGGCTCTGAGCAGCCTCACTAACAGCCTTGTGTCCTTGCCAGCTACGTGAGTTCAACATCTGTGGGCGCTGCCAGGTGGCGAGGTACTGCGGCTCGCAGTGCCAGCAGAAGGACTGGCCTGCTCACAAGAAGCACTGTCGGGAGAAGAAACGAACCTTCCAGCAGGAGCTCGGCCCAGAACGATGACCAGGTGGCCCCAGGCCTCTCAGCAGCAGGATTCCTCCCCAAAGGCATTGGACTCTTGCTTTTGCACACTATGACAGACTGCTTATCCAAGCCAGAGGCACTGAAGATAAACCCTGTGATGCTTGAGCAGAATGGCTGACTGGACTCTAAAAGGCAGCTCTGACTGGTGCTGTGGAAAGGGATTGGGTCTGCCCCTTCCAGTATTATATTCTCAAGCAAAAAGACTACTGTGGAGGCTCCAGGCAGGAAGCTTCTCATTATTTATATGTTAATACGTTTGTAAACTTCATGTACAGTTTTTGTTAGAATTTCTTGATAGGACTTCATTAACTGTAATGTTCAGATGAGAACATGTTGTTGGCCTCAAAGTTGAAAAAAAAAAAGAAAAACCAAGGAAAAAAAAAGTCATGTAGCAAAAGCTTTTCCTCCCATGTGGCAGAAGTGCCTGTGGCAGTGCCAAGGCCAGCAGGCATGCTCTGGCCTCAGCACTTCCTCTGGAGAGCTCTGCATGGAAGTTCTATTGCAGGAAAAAAAAAAAAAGCCAAACAAAAAAAGAGCAAAGTAAAGATTGGAATGAATCCTTGTCTGCTCTCTAGCTTTCTCCTGTTCTCTTCAGCTGCTTCAGAGCACATCACACTTGGATGTTGGAAATATCTCCCTGTGCACCAGTGAAACACCTCCAGGGCAGCAGGGGCTGGTGTGGGGTGAGGGATGGGCTGGGGTGTGTGCTCAGGTGGTGGGGGGCTGGGGAGGGGGCTTGGAGCAGCTCCCTGGTCCAGAACCTCCAGGGCAGCTCAGGCAGAGCTGTGTGTGGTCACGGTTGCCCTCATGGCTTCCCCTAAGCATGGCAAACACTGGTGATGTGCAGAGGTGTTTAAATGATCTAATGTTTGGTAATTTACTTATTAATTTTGAAAGTGTTGTCATCAATCTGCTCATTGCTTTTTTTTAGGTAGCAAATGAGCAGAAATTACCCAGGAGGAGGATTCCACCTGCACAGCACATGTGTTTCTCTTTTCATGAATAACTTGAAAGGCTCTTCTTTTTAATTTTTTTGCCTTAGAAACATAAGGAGCAACTGAGTTTCCTGAAGAAAATGGATAATTTAGTGGCAGGGGGGAGGTGTAGTCCTGCTTCACAGCAGAACAGCGTGAGGTGCTGAGTGCTCACTGCAGAGCCTTTCTTAGAGTGTCTAGTGAAATAGGGATTGAATTTTTTTTGGTAAAAGCCGTTTAGACTTTTCATTTTTCTCAATGAGGATCCACTTTGCCACTTCATGTTGCAATGTTGGGTCTTGTTTGTATTCAGTTTGTTAGAAAATTGAACTGCTGTGGACTTCCAACATTATATTTGTTCAATATCTGCACAGGAAGTTCTGAATTATTAACATTTGGGTGGATTTTGTCCCTTAAACATCTTAGGAAATAACAAAGAACTTCTGAAATTTCCTGCTGGAAGTTCCCTTGAAGGCACTTGATACTCAAGTTGCCACTCTTCAGTCATGGTTGGACTGTAACATTTCTGTTCAGGCAGCCTGAAATGTTCTTCAATATGCAGAAGCCAAGCAGGACCTGATCAAATTTTCCTGTAATAAGGGATTTATTTCTTTTAAGGAAATATCCAATCTTTTACTTTAATGAACTGTAGGTTTTGATGAATATAAAATGGGACCTGAGGAATATTTTTTATTTGAGGTAATCCATTGAAAAGGGCAGAAGTATCATTTTTCAGTTTAAAAGGCTGTTTGTCCTGCCAATTTTCCATTTTATTACCAGGAGTTATGTGTAGCACACTGAAGTGCAGGCTTAGAGCCCTTAAACACCAGTGCAGCACTGAGCAGGGAGGAGGTAGTGCAGGGAGAAGGAAGTTTGGGATGCTGCTGCAGTGAGGACAAGGACAGGCTGAAGATGAGGTCCTGGTGGGGCAGTGGCTAAATCCCTCCTGAGCAGCAGCTGGAGGGAGTGAAGGAAGGACAAGACTTGAGCTAAAGCATCTGCAAAGCCAGAATAGTGGGTGCTTGGTGAAATGCCCATCCCAGGGAGTGTGGGAGAGGAAGGGCTGGGAGGAAGAGGTGCAGCAGGTGGGGAGGGAGATGCCCTCAGGGTTAGAGGGCTGTGAGACCAGCAGCCCAAGGAGAAGGAACAAGTTGCCCAACCATGCTGTAAGGGCTCAGTGAAATAACACAGGCTGTGGCTCCAGACTGTCCTTGTGCCAGAGGAGGGAGGTGGCTGCAGGGGTTGTGGCTTCCAAGGCCCTGGGGACTGCAGGAAGAATGTGTCTGTGCACAGCAGGTCCCTGCCTGGAGTGGGAGAAGGGGTGTGTGTGTGAGCAATGATCCTGGCCAAAGCTGTGTGAATAGAGAGCTTCCCTTTCTGTGAGGAGTGTCAGAAAGGAACTTGAAGTGGCAGCTCCACTTTCTGAGCCTATGTGGTTTTTCAGAGGATGGAGCTCTTGTCAAGGATCTCCTTTCCCTCAGGGAGTCCAGGCTGACAGAGATATCCTTTTTCAGAGGATGGAGCTCTTGTCAAGTATCTCCTTTCCCTCTGGGAGTCCAGGCTGACAGGGATATCTCCACATGAGCAACTATTTAAAAGCCCAGGGTTGGAGTTTGTGGTCTTTGATCTAGGAGCAGCACTGGTAAAGGAGATGACCTTCCAAGGACTTGCCCCTGATGGAGGTAGTCTTGATCCAAGATAACTCCTGAAGGGAAATCTGTGGCAAATGCAGCTCATATCAGGAGGCTGCAGTGTCCCTGATAGTGTCTGTAACTGGTGTGCACAGCCCTTGAGATGGTAATACAGGTACCCCCAGGTGCTCCTTCCTCTCCAAGCAGGATGGTATTTGCAAGCCCAAACATTCAGAGGTCATAGTGGAAAACCTTAAGGCTCAAGGAACACAAAATATACAATATAATGTAGTGCAGGGCTCAGTGGTTACCTTTTGAGACTTGCATACATCCATAGGATTTTCCTCTCAGGTTCTCCTCTCTGAGCTAACTTTAAATGAAAGTGGTGAAGGTAAAAGGAACAGCTGAAAGACTTCAATGTTTGTGGTGGACGTGGAGATGGTGTGAGACCACACTGGGGCCAGGAGCAAAGCTTCACCACCCAGAGAAACAACTGAAAGGACAAAGGGAGTGATAAACAGCAATGAGTGGGATACTCAGGATAACAAATCCTTCATAAACTGAACTTGTGTTCAAATGTAGGAGATGGAGAGAATAAGATTTGGCAGGTGAAATGTGGAAAAAGGCAAATAAAAAATCCCACCCAAAATAATGCGAAGAAAAACAGCATATGAAGAACATTCATGTCATAAAACTTAGATAGTTTTGGAAAAGTCAGGAGCAGGGGGACTGCAGGAGTCAGTAAATGTGATGCTCAGGGAAGGACTGACATGAGCATCAAAGTCTGAGCAGAAAAAAATCCAGGGAATTGTTTGCATAATGTGTTCCCTGTCAAGGAGCTGGAGGAGTTCACACAGGAATACTTCCATATGGAGAGCTCCACAGAGAATAGGTGCATTTAGGGAAGATTAAAGCTGAGCTGAAACGAGCAGTAACAAGTTGCTAGGACCAGACGGTGCCACCTATGGCTCTGAGGGAGCTCCAGGGTGGATAAGCTAAGGTCCCAGCTGGACCTGTCCCTGGGCACAGTGTCACAGCAGCTTCTGGAGGGAGCTTCAAACCACAACCATGTGCACTCAGCAGTTCAGAGATGCTGTGATGCTGCACCAAGGGCTGAATAATGAGGTGTCAGTGTGGGTTTGGACAGGGGACTTGTTCTTCAAAACTCTCCTGGGATTGCTCAGTGGTATCAACCGGTAGGGAAAAGGGGATTTAGTCTGCTTGAACTTCTAAAATGGATTTAATTATGACTTAAGGCAAACAAGATGATGGAAAAGGGAAATGTCATGTGGGCAAACAATTGTTTAAAAGGAAGAAGAGTTAAAGGGGTTTTTTTTTGGTGGAGAGAAGTAAACAGTTGGATGCCCTATCAACGTATTAAGAAATAATTGGGGAAAAAGCAACGAGTCAGGAAGATGACAACATCTACTGGTGAGGTTATTCAGTGTAATATTAATGTAATAAAGGCTGAGTGATTTGCAGAGGGATGTTATGAGACAGACTGGTAGATTAAATTACCAATAAAGTAATAAATGTAATAAAGTAATGTTATGGGGAAACACCAAAAGGAGAGGCCTTGGCTGTTTTCACCCAGCAAGGAGTTGTGAAACACAGTCCTGGAGGGATTTCTGCTTTGGGAACAGACTCAGAGAGAGGACAGGAGAACAGCCCAGCACCGTGGGGTGACTGCTGTGCCGCAGAGAGGAGCGGGGGAAGTGCAGGGCAGGAACAGCATCGCTGCGAGGGCCAGAACAGCCTCCGAGGGTAGAGTCAGCCGCGAATCTGCGGGAGAGGCGATGTGGAAGGTGGAGGATCCTCAGCATCCTCCCCACGCGAAGGGGCTCGGGGAGGATGCTGATACTGAGCTCCTTGTCCGCGTTCCGCGCAGCATCCCCGGGCGGAGGCAGGGGAGAGAGGGAGCCCATCCCCGGGAGGGAAGGAGCCCATCCCCGGGCGGAGGCAGGGGAGAGA
>NW_008664709.1:0-17540 GCF_000695815.1 Acanthisitta chloris | reverse complement strand
GGGCTGGGAGTGCCGCGCTCCGCCCGGCTGAGCGAGGCGAGCAGCAAGGCGAAAGCTGCGTCCAGAGCTGATCTTTAGTTAAAGTTCCTCGGCTTCGAGTCCCCGGCCAGCAGGTCAGGGGAGGTGATTCTCCCCCTCTGCTCTGCTGTGCTGAGACCCACCTGGAACAATGCACACAGGTCGGGTGCCCTCAGCGTGAGAGGGACACGGAACTGCTGGAGCAAGTGCAGAGGAGGCCACGAAGTTGCGAAGAGCACTGGAGCATCTCCCCTGTGAGGACAGGCTGAGGGAGCTGGGGCTGTTCAGCCTGGAGAAGAGAAGGTTGGGCTGAAGGGGCTCCAGGGAAGCTGCAGAGGGACCCTTGGGTAGGAGCTGCAGGGACAGGACAAGGAGCAATGGGGAGAAATGGAAACAGGGGAAATTCAGGCTAGATCTTAGGCATAAGTTTTCCCTGTGAGGGTGGTGAGACACTGGCCCAGGTTGCCCAGGGAGGCTGTGGCTGCCCCAACCCTGGCAGTGTTCACAGCCAGGTTGGATGAGCCTTGAGCAACCTGCTCTGGTGGGAGGTGTCCCTGCCCAGGGCAGGGGTTGGGGCTGGGTGATATCTAAGCTCCATTCCAGCCCCTAAAATTCTCTGATTCTTCACAGAGCGGCTGTAGGATGGCAGCAGCAGACAGCAGAACTGATGCCTTTCCTAGCAATGGACCCTGGCTGAAATGTACCTCAGAATGTTCCTGTTACCCATGTTGCAATCAAATTCTCTTTATGAAGTCAATTGTTTCCAATATCTTTGTGTCATCAAAAGCAAGGACTATTTTCCTGGAGCTGGAGAAGCCTATGACACAAAACCACTCCAGGAGGACACCACCCCCTGCCCCAAATCATGCAATTCCGTGTCTTTGAGGCCCCTTTGCACACATATCCTCCAGTCAACACCCAGAACTGTTATCAGTCATTTATTCACTTTTCAAAAAGGCATATAAACTGCATATGAAAATTAAAACCAGACGATAAAAATAGATTCCAAATTACAAACAATTTAAACAAGGTGTTAAAATCTTTGCCTCGCAGCTTTGAAACACACTGTGGGCAAGAGCAGTATCTAACTGAGCACACGTGGGTGTCAGCAGCAACCTCCTGATGGGAACTGTCCCACTGACAGCTCAGAATTCTCTCCGTTCATCTCAGACTTCAGCCACGACAGAGGTGGAGAAGTCTTCAGAACAAGGTCTCAGCAGACGAACACTTCCTCCCAGGAGTAGGCAGCCAGGTCCACGGGCTGCCGCAGCCACGGAGCCTCTGCCAGCACTGCCAGGGTCATGCGCTGCTCCGGGACAGGGTGCAGAAGCCCAGCCAGGAGCTCCATGAGACCTGGGAAGAGGCAGCAGTCAGAGGGACAGCCCAGGCTGTACCTCAGGCAGGCTGGGACAGTGAGCTAGGGTTTATGTTCAAAGAACGACAAATCCCCCAAACTTTGCTGCACTGAGCAGCTTTTCAGATTATCACAGAGTACACTGAGGAGCATCTTCTTCCCCTTTATTTCTGGCAAAAACTCGCTGCTTACTTTCCCACGAGATCTGCTCCTGTAGAGAGACAGGTGGGAAGAGCTCACCTTGTGACACGGGGCGAGGGGGACTCAGGACAGCAGCCAGGGCCTCTTCCAGCTCACAGAAGGGATTTTCCCCAAGCACCAGGGTGTAGAGGGTGACACCAAGCGACCACATCTCCAGCTCAGGGCCATGGTACCTGTGCAGAGATAAACTTGCCTAAGCTCAGAGTGCAAGCACATACCTGTCTGCAAAAGAAAGTAGAAAGAAAAAGGGGGTTGACAGCCCTTGTTTCCAGGTTCTATTTCAACACAGGAAGTCTTTGAGAATTTAAGAAAGTTCCATATGTTTGAGAAGTCTGCATAATCCTTCTCCAGGAAACAAAACCAACCACAGAACTGCCAAACTGTGTCTGCTGTTGTGTGGAACATGCACTCAGACTTCCACACACGTCAGCTGGTGACAAAGGAACTTATGCCTTACCTTCTTCACCATGAGCCAAAACTTCAGGCAAATATTTAACTGGGAGAGCAAACACACTCTCCCAGCCCTGTTGAAACAGAAGTTATGTGGAAATAACTATTAACTATCCAAATTCCATCTGAGGAAACAGGACAGTTCCCTCATGCAGGAACAGTGAAACTCCCAAAGCAGAGCTGCTTCACATTCCTTCTTATTCCCAGTGGGAATTTCCTCTCCTCGCACTGCTTCTTCCCCCCACCCCATGAAGAGGAGCTGCCGGAAGGACCCATGCCATCAGCTGTGAAGTGGGAGCAAGATAGGTACAGGCACATACAATGTGCCACCCTGTGATGAGGAAGCTTCCTCCAGGAGCAGGAAAGAGATCTCCAGCTGCCAGGGACAGAGCACTCGGAGAGGGAGAGAGAGGGAAGAGACAGCCAATGTTTGGGCAGTACGTCCAAAACAGCAGCAAGAAAAGCTGCAAGGGAAGAGTCCTTGAGTCCTGAGGAGCACAAAAATCAGTGGGGAGGTGAAGAAAGATCAAATTCATACAGGGAAGCACCACAGGAAAGAAGAGAACAGATGAGAGTTGGAGAGTACAGAACACAGACATGCAAGGAGCAGGTGTTGTCAACAGCAATACTTCCTTACACCACCTCTCATAAAGAGCAGCTTTTGGTGGGGAAAGCCTGTCCACAGTCTCAGAAAAAGCTTTGCACATATTCAACCTTTTGCAACTAATTTCTGTCACCACAGTGCCCTACTTTGCAGGCACTCAAACCTTCAAAAGTGATTTGTGTCACTGCAGTGCCCTAAATCTCACTGCAGTTTTCTGTAGTGAGATGTGCCAGCAGAGCTCTAATGGCACAGCAGCTTGGCTTCTCCATTCCAGCCCTGCTCACACGAGTTTGGTGGTGTGATGGCACAAAAATGACTTTTCACAGGGTGACATACGGTTTGCCAGACAGCACTTCTGGTGAGCAGTACTCAATGGTCCCACAGAAGGTATAAAACAGTTTCCCAGGTTCCAGGTAGGCAGCCGAACCAAAGTCCACTAATTTAATGGTGAAATCTTCAGCAATGACAATGTTTTCATCCTTAATATCTCTGTGAAGGATGTTCTTGCAGTGGAGATACCCCACAGCTGATACAAGCTGCAAGAGGAGGAAAGAACTAGGTGTTACTACACAGAAGTGTCCTGGATAATTGGTGTGGCATCACAGTGCTCCGAGGGTCATGCTGTGGCTTTTGACACTACCTGAACAAGTTATACCTCCTCATTTTGGTAAGTGGCAGTGACCTCAGGCCTGCCTGTCAGCACTGCTGCAGTGGGTGCTGTAGCACTCTTGGGAGAGACACTTAGGAAAGCATTTGCTTGCTCTTCTCTCACAAACACGCAGGAGGGGGAGATGCTCCAGTCACGATGTGATGGTTTTTTTGGTGAGAAGCATCAGAGCTCACTGGTACAATCCTGCAGGCTACTCTATTTTTATCCCAGCTTTCTTTGGAGGGTCCTTTGGTTTCTCCAGAAGGATATTGCTGCGTGCCTCCCACACTGCAGGATGACACAGCATTCAGGAGTAAAGTTTGGTATAAGAGTCACTCCTAAATGCCATTCTTGTGCCTGCACGATTCATGCTTTAGTGCAGAATTAAGGGTAGCACGAGAATGATATCACCTTGGAGACAATCATGATCCCTACCACAGTGCATCTGACAGGAAAAGCAGATGGCTGAGGGAGAAAGGTTCTATTTATAATGCAAGGATGCCTCTGCACTGAAATGCTGTGCAGGTCTGAGGGACCCAGGCAGCCCTGAGAACTCCAGGTCTGACCCATCACCAACCTAGAGGAACATCTCTTTGGCTTTCCTCTTCCATCAGTGCCCCAGGTGAGGGGAGGGTGGGCACAGCAGAGGTGTGTGAGGGTTGCCACATGCAAAGCAATTCCTGCATGCCCTAGAGCAAGGAATGTACTCCAGACCTCACCAGGGGGAATTACCTGGGGACAGCTGCTGTGGTTAACTCACTGAACAAAGGGCAGTTCAGCTCTCAGACAAGCTCCTGACTCACACGAAACGATTTGGTGTTGTGCCACGTTAAAATCCAAGGGAATTTCTCGATTTAAAGAGCAGAGCCCTTTACCCCCATAACCAATCTAAACTAAACACTGACCTGAGCAAAGGCATGGCTTTTCAGGAGGCTCAGAGCAGCCTCTGTGTACTGCCCTCCCCACTCTGAGATGTGACTGCCTCGTGACTGGTGCCCTGGTGGCAGGGGCTGCCCCACAGGAGACCCTCACACACAGTAAGGCACTGCAAACCTTTCTTGGTGACAGATTTCTCAGTAGTCCTTAACAAGGCTCCTGCAGCAGCATTTCAATCAGCCCTACAGAACAGCAAGCAAAGGTTCTGCAGCTGTTGAGCATGACTCCAATTCAGCTATTGGATTGGGTGAAACAGGGTCCTGGTTCTCATATTAAGCAAACCTTACCTGTGTACAGCAGTTGTGCTCTCACCTGTCTGAATATATAACTCGCTAACGGCTCGTCCAGGTTGGGCTGGTTATCAATGAATGTGAAGAGATCCAGACCAGACCCATGCTTCTCCATCACCAGCTGGAAGAAGTGCTCATTTTCAAATACTTCCAGCACCTATAAATAACAGGCTAGTTTAATCATGAGGATGAACCTCAAACAGGCTTTTATTTTTAACATACACTGCTCTCGTCTTGGAGATCTAACCAAAGTAATCTCTATGCCTCATTTCACTGAGCACAAATGTTTCTTGGAAAGAGAACAGAATTAAAACCGAGGGCAGAATTAAACCTCAAAGGAATTCTCTTTCTGGAGGAAAATAACCAACCCCAAAACCAAAACAAAGAGGAGGAATCAAGATATGCATCCAGACCATTTACTGAGCTAGTGCAAATTCAGATGTGACATCACACTTCTAAGATATGCTTATTTTCAGTAGGGTACAGGCTTTGCTCAGAGTCACATCTTCAGGTCAGTTTGGGGTAAAAGTGTAGAAGCAAGCAGCAGTCTGCTGTGACACCTCCTCCAAAACAAAACAGGATGGATAGGTTCCTTTCCTTCCTGAGAAGGCAGATCCAGTGCAGGCCAGTTCCCTCCTGAAGAGGAACACCAGATGCTGAGAACTGAAAGGAACCACCTGATGCAAACCACACTCACTCCGAGTCACTGTACCTTAATGATACTTGGGTGCTGCAGCCTCAGCAGGATTGCAATTTCTTGAGTGACCCTCCCCAGATCAGGATCATCCACCCAGCAGTCCTCCAGCACCCTCTCCTTCCAGATGAACTTCACGACAACCTACACAGACAAGAGCACTGAGCATGGCCTGCGAGTGTGAAGGGCAGGGAAGTGAGCACTTAACATCCATGCAGAGAAACACCAGGGTTTACCTCTTAGCACCCAAAATGCTCCTGCTGATAAAGAGGAGGTCCCAGAACCCCAACATGTCTAGCCCAGGTTCCCGAGTCACAGCACCGTAGTGACTTTGAGGTTTGCCATTCTCTTTAGTAAGAGAGGACTAAACCCTGCAATTCTGCCAACCTTAATGCCTGCTTCTTTCAACAGGTTCAATTAGCTACATTCGTTAGTTCATGAGCTCCTTCTGTGCCTGTTGTCTCGCCTAACACTCACCCACTGCAGCAACACAAATACTTTGCTCTCCTGTTTCCATGAGGTTTGTTTTTCCAGATTTCTGTTTAAACAGAGCAAAACCCCAAACTACCAAACAGCAACTGTTAGCAGTGCAGGGCTGACAGAGTATGAATGCTCTAACCTTCCAGTTTTCATCCTAATAACTATTGCAACAGAGCTAAAAGAAGTACTTCACCTCCTGGTGATCTTTCTTGCCCCTGGCAATCCAGACAAAGCCAAAAGAGCCTTTGCCAATGAGGCTGAGGGTGCTGTAATTTCCTCCATATTCTCCCTCACATGCTCTTAGTCCCTCAAGCTCTTCAGCTTGCCGGGAATTCTCAAAGAGTGAAGTTGATCTGATGGCCTACATACAGATAAAACAGAAACAGCAAAAAACAGGTGAGCAAGTCACAGAATCACATTTATAGGATGAATAGGTACTGAAAAGGATGTACACATCTGCAGGAACAGCTAAGAGATCTTTGGTTCTGACAGAGAACTGCATGTTGATGGAGCCATCAGCTCAGCTCAGGAAGGAAAACAGAAGCATACATCGCTTAGATGCTCACACAAAGCCCTCTGGGCAGGTAGGAAATGAATTCATTGTGGTCTCTCACTGAATGGCAATTTTAGTTGCTGAATAAGAAGTAAGTTACTTTCAATGCTGCAATTTCTTCAGGCAAGTGCATTCTGGATGGACACAAGGACAGAGGTGTTCCTTTCAGGCCTAACTGTGTCTGTAGCGATTTCTATTTGTCTCTGTAACCTAAAAGAGTCAGTACATAGAAGATACTAACTACCAGTGTTCTCCAGGCTTTCTGGTAACATCCTTTTCTAGTTCTGCAGATTAGACTCTTAGCAGACACACAGACCAAAAACGTTCAGGGCAGAACCCCCTAAATTTTCACCCCTTCCTACCAAGGCCTGCAACACTGCACAGCACATTGACCACAGCCAGGGCCTGTGTTCCAGGAGGGGCTGGGGCTGTTTGTGCCAGCAGTTCCTAGGTTTCTCCACCAGAGACGGTGTCCAAAATGCACAGTAACAGAACAGCCTTATGGCATAGACAGTATTGCATCCTGAGAGGAAGGAAACACAACAGATCTCCTGGGAGTGTCTGTGATCCATGATCACACCTGCCTACATGTCAACACACATGTGCATGGAAGATGATTTTCTGAAAGGAAAACAAGATACACCTTATTACTCAGCTCTCAAAGGTCTCATAAAAATACTCCAAAGAGCAAATGTTACCAATAGCCAAGTTTTCACCTAAAGATCTACTTTCCCTTCCAGATGACTGAGGCGAGGCAGGAAACTGCAGGTCTAATCTGCAGCACATTTCAAGCCCAGCAGCTCCGTGGAGGCTCCTGCAGTTTGGAACTGCACTGTTCAGACTGGAAAGGTAAATACACTAAGCCACAGGCCAGAAATGTTAGGAAATAGCAACCTGAAACACTTTCTTGAGGGAAAAGCAGGGAAACAAACAGCAATACCCACCCCAACACCTCATGGCATTGCTCTGAAAACCTTTTTGACTTTAGCTTCGGCTTAACAGTCAAACAAGGAGAGAAATGCTCAGTGTTCAAGGCAGCATTGCTTACTTCTCCAAGACTGGTTGTAGAAAGGTCAGCAGCAGACAGGGCAGAGCTTGCTGGACTGGAGAGCGAGAGCTGAGTCTTTGCCACAGCTTCCTTCTGGCTCTGTGAAAGGTCTTTCACCACCCAGACACAGAAAAGCAGGCTGTGGTCCTGCAGTTCTGCACATTTCACCTCAAAGAGGATACCTGTAGGAACAGGTGAGGAAATCAAAATGGTAGAACATGACTTTAACGCTGAATGAGACATTTTAGGCCCAAATGCTGAGCTCTTAGACAAGTGAGTGACTCCACCAATGACCTGGGGAATAACTGCTCAGTAAGGAATCCCCAGAGAGGCTGACACCAGCACAGCTGTCCTGAGGTACCTCTCAGCTACCTCCAGCAGAAACTTTGCTCAGAGCCCAACTGTGACTGTTCCTTTCACACTGCTGTTCTAAACTACATAAAAATGGGGATTTTACACAGCAAGTCACTGAATGCAGCTGAAGCAGTGCAAAACAAATTCCATCACACAATTTAAATATAAGCTTCACAACCGAGTTTGTATTTTCTGTTCAGAAAAATTTATCAGGTTCAAACTTTTTAATTGTGCTTTAAGAATGTTTCTGACTCTTCAGTTGGGATTAATTTCTTAGTAACTTTATATTTTATCCTATCTGCTTTTCTAATACCCTCTGAGTAGGCTTAAATACCATTTTTTCTTCTAGATGCTCTTTCCTTCCTCTCCACTGTGAGCTTCCAACCAGAGCTGTGAGCCTTCTGCAAAAATGTGGGTGAAAGCCAGCACCCCAGTAAGAGATTTGGGAAGGGGAGAAGGTTTCACTTACTGAATTGTGAACCATCTCTGTGACAGCAATTCCCCCTGTAGCTGCCTTCCAGAATCTCCCAGGCTAAAGGAGCCGCTGGATTCAGCCTTCCTTCTTCATTCACTGGCGTTGATGTTACTTTCATCTCTCTATTTTGCTGCCTGTTCAAGTGACAATGTTCTTCAGGACTACCTCTGCTTTTCAGGGACTTTCTGTTGGCACTATCCTCCAGAGGCTCTGCAAGAGCTTCAGGCTGCTCAAGAAATGCTCTGGAGGACTCTTCAGAGTTCTGTAAATGCCTTTGGGAGACTGAACCAGCTTCTGTGGCAACACCACTCAGCTGCTGCTCTCCCTGCCTGGTGGAAGAGGCGCCATTAGTCCGAGTGAGCAATCTGGAGTCCCTCGTGTCAGAGGAGCATGCTCCTACAAGAGCTGCATTTACACCTGGAGAAGTGTCTGAGCTCCCCTTGACACCAGTATCCAGACCCAGCACCTCAAGGCCAGAGCAAATACAGTTCAGTTCAGTGTCTGGTCCTTCAACATCGTCAGAGGCTGTGGCAAGTACCGGTGCAGGAGCACTGTGACCCGTTTCACTTCCTGAGAAAACATCACAGATAACATTTCTTCCGTGTGCAAAGAAGGATGGAGCATCGTTTAGCAGACACTTTTCAACAATAACGTGCTCAAGGCTGGAATGCTCTGCCTCACACATCGAGTTTGGTTTTGAGAACTGACCTGTAACTACGTGACTCTGAAAGTCTTGCCTGCAGTCAGGTGCTGTCCCAGGCCACGGCTCATCCACTGTGGGTGTTCCAGGTGAGTCACAGGTAACACCAGAAGGCAGTGCCACTGGGCCACAGGATGAGGCACTAAGATTGTCTTCTAGCCTGGAACAAACAGGCAACAACAGTAACCCTGCAGCTACTTTGCAACTGTGACAACTACAAACAGGCCACAGTTACTGCAGGAGATGGTACACTGTCACTGCTTCTGACTGGAATCTCTGTGTCCTGACCCAAATCCAGCTGTTCTGAGTCAGATGACGTGGGCAGAGAGCACCTTTTGAGAACTGTTTGAACCTGCAGTTCCCACTCTTCTACAGTGCTCCACTGCTCTGGTTGTGCCAGGCCAAGAGCCAGGGCAGGGCTCTCTGGGGGGCTGACAGCCTGTTGGTGGCACAGATGTCCTTGCTGCAAGAGTCAGAGCTGTCAGCAGCACCATGATGGCAAAGGAATGAGAGAACTGTCCTGCTCTGTACCACCCACTCTGCTGCTGCTGTGGTGACTATGTAAAGCCAATTGTCCTGTTCTGAAGTTAACAAGAGAAAGGCAGAAAGCTGTTGGCGTAAGCATCCAAAATCCTGACAAACTGACCAAAGAAGAGCAGGGACACTCGAAGGACACTCTCCCTGTGGACAGCTTCCTTCTCTAGCTGAATTTCAAAATAGAGATCACTTACCACCACAAACCAACTCAATGCACATGGTGAACAAACAGCTTTGGCTGGGGATTGCCACCACAGCTCTTCGTTTTCCCAAGGGCATATGGAGCCCATGAAATGCCTACCTGCCAGAGGGGGTGGATGTCACTTCAGGAGGTGAGGGAGGAGAAAAGAAACTGCTCCCATTCCTTTGTTTATTCTCGTCATGTGTTACTTTGTCATCTTTGTGTCTTACTTCCAATTCCTGCTCTTCGTCTCTTGACAGAAGGTGTGCTAAAGATGCAGCCAAGAAGCTGCTGCCTGTACCAAACAGGAAACAAAACCACACCAACCTTTTATATTTAGGCTTCAGAGACTACAGTGGTTAAAAATAAACTTGGAAATGCCTTGGCCTGTCTTTTCCGTAAGGAGCTGAGTTTACAAGGCTTGATTAAGGCAAAGCAGTCTAAACATGAGCATTCCACTCTACTTGGGCTTGAGAAATGACCACATGCAGGATCTACATGTTCTAGGGCTGCCAAAATTCGCTTTTCTGTCCAAGCTCCTGGACAGGTATTGGTCTCATGGGTTAGCTACTTGAACTGGAGTTCAGAGACCTAAAAAAAGACCAATAACTGTATAGAGAACGGAATTAAAATGACCACACAAACAGCAGCAGCAGCAGAAAAAAAAAAGCCCAACCCACACATAACTCCCCATTCCAAACACATAAAATGAAAAGGTTTGGACTAGATTTATACCACTCACTGCAGCTAGAAGACAAAAAAAGTGCAGTCTAAACCTGTGTGAAAGAACAGGACACAAAGTTCTTTCCTTCCCCAGTGACAACAGATCAGAAGAGAAGACATGAGTTTGGAAGATGCAGCTGCTGCAGAAGAAAGTAACGAACGAAGAAATCTAGATCTGAATCTAGAACAATCCTTCCCTTAGTAAAGTCGAGTGCCAACAATGCTTCCTCCCTGAAGAACTGAATTACTGCTGGGCTAGGGGCAGTACTTCGTCAGAGAACTACCCCAGAAATTGTACACTGCCTACTAACTCCTCTTTGCTCCAGTGGTGTGCACTGGTTTCAATGCAGATGTGCATTTCTGAGCAAAGAGAAAAAGAAAACGGGGAAAAAAAAAACCCAAACAAGGAGCCAAAATCATCATAAGAGCTCTCTTGTGATGTGGCTGAAAGCATTCACTTGCTTGTGTTCTCTGTCCTGGGCAGAGCTGGCTGGGCAGGCAGATTTGGAAACACAAGGATTCCCTGGTGTGTTTGTTCCTGTTGTGTTCAGAGAAATAAAATGCTGATAAATTTTTCATAAATGCAGCGAGCTGCAACAGGGAAATATGTGATGCTCCCTAACTGAAACACCACAGCAGCACACACTAAGTATTAGCCAGCAGCACAGATTTTCCCCTTAAAATATTAATCCCAAGTATCTACAGCTCTGCTGCAACACAGTCACAAAAACCATCTTGGGATACTGAGCGGCCCTAGCATGGAGGGAGGGGAAGAGCTTGCTAAGTACAAAGCATTCTCTGTTAGCAGAGCAACTTCCAGCTTGGATATCCAGTTTCATCAACTTGGCAGCAAAGCGAGAAGCACAATTTTAGGTGAACAATTCTCTTTACCTGAGGTTACAGTGGAACCCAATTTCAAAACTGCAGGGGGATATTGCTGTTATGAAGACTGTTACATGTTTCTAGGTGACCCTCTTGTCTCTGCCCATTTCCCCTTTGATACAGCAGCCAGAGCCAGCTGCACAGCAGGCACAACACCTTCAGGGGCACTCACCCTCTGTCCCCACGGAGTCATCCAGAGGAGGCAGAGAACAGTCACTGCTTCTCTCCATGTTGTTATAGAAACCAGGGATCAGGAATGTAATGTTCTAGAACAAAGAATGAAACCTTACAAAGCTCAGCCAGCTCTCAGACTGGGGGCGAATGCTCACAGTCCATGTTTGTGAAGCTGATTCTCACAGCCAGGCAGCAGTGATCCACAGGACTGACAGAGAACACAGGAGTGTGCAGCTTGCTGTGGGCTGCTTGAAATCCATACTAGCTCCTCAGCACTCCAAGTCTTAGCAGTCACAGCATGGGAATTTGCATATCACCCCACACCTCCCTCACTGAACATGTGGAACACAGAGGTTTTGTGACAGCAAGGAGTGCAAAACACAGCTTCACAACCCCAGTGGATATGCTGCCAGACAGAGCAGACTTTTGGGAGGGATTAACCATCTTATCTTACCTTTCCCACCAGTTCTTTCTTCTCATAGCCAAAGAGCATTAAAGCAAAACTATCCTTGATGCCACAGATGATTCCATCTGACTGGACAGTAATAAGACCACTGATGACAGAATAAGCCACCACTGCAGCAGAATAGTGATAGCCTGGGAGAGAGCCTTCTTCTGTCTGCAGGACTCCATCCTTCTGCACTGCCACTGGGCCTCCCTCCAGCAGGCTGACCTGCAGCTTTAAACTGAGAGGAAACATGGTACCCTCTCTGGACAGGCCTACGGCTGGTTGGATCCTGAGGTTCTACAGTAAAGCAAAACACAAACAAACACAACTCCAGCAGAAAACCTCCAACTAACCAAATGTTTTGGGTTTACTTCAGCGGGTAAGGGCTTGCTCTCATTCCTAGTTGGGAGCTCTTCAGACAGCAGCTCCACAAAAAAGCAGCACACTGTTTTTCCCAGGGGAATTAGGTTTCTCTCTGAAAAAAGCTTTGTTCTGTTATGTAAGGAGGGAAAACAGTGTGCACCTGCGTTGCAAATGGGATGGCTCCAGAAGAATAAGGTTGGTGCTTGTACTGTACCTTTGGGATTTTTTTGCCTAGAGGAGGAATCTGCACAGAAGGAATCAGGTCCTTTATGTGGAGCCCAACTACTTCTTCCAATGTTGTGTAGCCATGGAGATGGGCAAAAAGGAGGTCACATGATGTAATCTCTCCCTTGGGAAGAAAATTTACAGGACTGTTGGAATTTTAGCATAGCAGCCACAGTCTGCCCAAACCTTTGACAATGGTTTCTGCAAATATCTGAGCAATGGCAGGAAATTTCATTCTGCAGTCCTTTGGTGGACACAACTCAGTAAAAGCAGACACAGCATAACACAATACTCCTCCAACATTTCTGTGCAGAGAGCCTGTCCCTTGCTTGAGACAGAGGCAAGGGACTCCAGCACTCCTCACACAAGGCAGCTGATCCCTTCTCAAGGACAACTTTGCCACAAAAAACAACCCCCTGCCAAACCCACGCTGTTCAAGCCCAAGATTTCTCAGAGGAGACAGTGTATGCCAATGTGGGTTGTCAAACACGCCAAGGTGAGCTGCATGGGAGACACACACACATCCTGTGTGCACAATCCTGGTTTCAGGCACTGCTGTTAGACATGTTCAGCTCACACCTGAACCATCACAAACAGCAATCTCATTTGATTGTTAGGAAAACACTCACATCAACCCCGAAGCAAACAGAAGCTGAAAGTCTTTCCACTGGTTCCAGCACAACCACACAGCGCTGGGCGTCCTTACTTCTTATCTGCCTCAGCCAGACCGAGACAGGGATCTTCTCACTGAGGCGACCTGTGACATCCACCTTCCCACAGCACAGAGAGATGAGACATCGCTTACTAAGGCTGTGGTTACTCAGCAAGAGTTTCAAACAAGAGTAAGATACTGAGCCAAGACATCACAGTATGTTAAGGGGCTGGAATGGAGCTTAGAGATCACCCAGCCCCAACCCTTGCCCTGGGCAGGGACACCTCCCACCAGAGCAGGTTGCTCATCCAACCTGGCTGTGAACACTGCCAGGGTTGGGGCAGCCACTGCCTCCCCGGGCAACCTGGGCCAGTGTCTCACCACCCTCACAGGGAAAACTTCTGCCTAAATTTCCCTCTTTCAATTTATCCCCCTTGCTCCTTGTCCTGTCCCTGCAGCTCCTAACAGTCCCTCTGCAGCTTCCCTGGAGCCCTTTCAGCTCCTGGAAGTTTGCTAGGAAGTCTCTCCATCCTTGTTAGAAAAACATTGTTTCTTGACTACCTACTATTATTTTATGGGAAGAAACATAGTTTCAATATAGAGTTGAAAAGGTTTGAAAACAAATCATACACAAAATGTTGTTACTTTTGTATACTCTCTCCTCACCTATGGAAGACTAAAGGGTTTCCTTCAGCACAGTAAACATGCCATCTAGCACCTCACACAGCCTTGCTGAAGGGATGTCCGCAGTGCTAATGAACACTCCACGTTGGTAACACAGCTCTTACTTTCAGCTGCAAAACCAGAGCTTTAATTCCTCATGGGAAGAGACTCTTTTCCAATCAGAATTGCTCATTTATCTCACAGCCTGCAGAGTTCATATCGAGCCTTTAATCACTTTGATGTGATCTGGACAGAATGGGTTTATGAATTACAGTGACTCCTGCAAAGCACTTGGAATGGCTGAGAATTAGTGCCTTCACCAAACATTTAATTTTCATCTTTGGTTTCACTGAATCCAGCTCGGATTCAGTGTTCTCCCATATCCAGCCAAGGATTCAGGAAGATGAAGCTCTGAGCTGCTGACAATTTCAGTACAGAAATAACACCCCAGGAAGAACATGAGCTCGTTTCCCAAGGATTTTCTAGTGACAGATCACAACAGCAGCAACAGAGAGTGATTTGGAGACATTTCTCATGCAGATCTCTTCTAAACAACCCCATTACAGGCAAACTATCAGTTCCACTCTTTTGCACTGGCTGTGGTGTTCCGGCACAGACATTTCACAGTATTTCACTGCCTTGTAACTTTACAACATGCACAATGTGATTTGAGACCATTTAAAATACATTTGTAAGGCCCAGACAATTGGGAACTTTTCCATGACAGACCTTTTCCATGTTAAGCAATTTTATTGAGTTAGGGTTTTTAAAATCCAATGCCCTCTGAGTTCTGATTTGGTCCAGTCGTGGTGACTCTACGTGTCTGCAGCTGCAGGATCCCATGGGTGGCTCCCAAACCCTCCTTGCCCTGTGAATCTCCACATCTGCAAACTTCCAAACCAAACAGTCCCACAAACCACATAACTGCTGGGTTCCCATCAAGCTAAACACATCAGGAAATTGTATTGAAAATGTAAAAACAGCTAATCCGAAACCAAAGACTGCTAAACCACTCTGCATGGTGGGGAATATGTCCTTGGACATTTCACATACCACAGCTCCTGAAACCAGTGACGAACATTCATCAGTTCCTAGGTGCTCCTCACTCACAGCTTCCCACACCTCTTGGCTGGATTTGGATATCAGCTGGGACAGCTTCTGCCCAACGAGCTCCTGACTACTGCACCCAAGCAGCTTGCAGGCTTGGTCATTAGCCACTAGGATCTAGAACACCAGAAAAAAAACCAAATCAAAACAAAGAGTAACAGCTGTAAGTCTTGTTAATAGGTCATCATCTCCTCATGCTGTTGCTTTAGTGTCTTACAACATCCTCTTGCTGGAAACAAAGCAGTTCTCTAGAATTCTGAGTTCACTAAAGCTCCTTACGCTAGAGCATCCCTTGCCCACATCTTGGCTGGAGGCTTTGAGACATTGTTTGCCTTTTAGGTTTCCTGCTTTCTTTTAATGGTAAATAATTACACCCATGGAGGCAAAGCTATGAAGTTGTATTTTCAAAGTCCAGGCAAGCCATAAAATTGTCCCCAGACCCGAAGATGTGCAGCACATTTGAGCCTGAGCAAGCCAGGTTTAAACACCTGTAAAATGGGTAAACCCAAATGGTCAGTTCAAGCTGAAAAATGGCACAGCTCTTCAAGGTTTTCAGTCCTAGATTTCTCTCAAGACAGAAACAGAGAAATTCTTTCCCTCCCAACACAAAAGGCATATTTACTGGGACAGCCAGAGACCTTGTGTCACCACAAACACATCCCAGGGTTGATACTTAACACAAGGAAGACCTGAAGCACATTCTCCTTTTCCTTTCTTCCCTCATGCCACTTCACAGCTACATTCTTATAGAATCATAGAATGGTTTGGGTTAGAAGAGACCTTAATTCAATTCCACCCCCTGCCAGGGGCAGGGACACCTTCCACTAGCCCATGCTGCTCCAAGCCCCATCCAACCTGGCCTGGAGCACTCCCAGGGATGGGTGTCCATAACCTCTCTGGGCTGCTTGAAAAAAAGACTCAAGATGTCCACGTTTCTGCTATTGTCTTGTGTATTTTGCTAACTACAACCTGCAATGAAAATAAGCTCATTATCAGTCTTTAGAAGACTACTGAGCTGGAGAAGACTATAAAATGCCTTCACGACACTGATTACCTGCAGACACACAAAAGAATAAGAGCCGTTTTAGCCTGTCTGATGTGGCACAACCTGTACCAGCCGGGGTGAGCTCAGTGCCAGCAGGTACCCCCACAGATACCTCTGTGGTGTTGGCATCCACAGTGAAGATGGCTTTGTTTGGGTGTCGTGCAGCAGCTGGGCCCTGCTGGCTGGATTCCTCCGCAGCAAGGGCATGCTGAAATGAGCAAGAAGCAGAACTCCCAGTGGAAGCAGAGAGAGGGGCAGAATCCCATGAGTTACCAGTTTTGCTGGTACAAATGTTACGAGCTGCCAGTGAGGACAAACAGTAGGAGCTCCATTTCTCCCCTGTGGAAAGATAAAGGTCAGCAATGTAGCTTTACCAGTCTGCTGCAGGAGTATTAGAGGCATGAATAAAAACAATGGACTGTCAGCTGAAGCAGCTGTCAAGTGATCCCAAAACACATGCTGCTAGATTTTTAAAGAAGCTACAAGAAAATAGAATCAGTGAAACTAAAGAAAACAGAAACAGTTCTAATAAATGTATCTTTTTGAACCAGAGCTGCTGGAACATGTAAGCTCAGTCCACAGGATAAAAAAACAATAGCCAAAATCCATAAGTCTCAGTGAGACTAGTTTTATTTTTCACTTAACAGATTTTAACAAGTTTTGAAAGCTCTCAGGTGAAACTGTAATTAAATACAATTACAGTAAGTGCTGAAGCCCTCATTAAAAGCTGCATTAGTTGGAAGCCAGTTAATTAACTGCTCACAAGATGTGACACCGAAATACCTGTGTCCACACTGAGGCTTTAAGCTGCACTATGCCTCCTTGGCCACCTGTGCACACTGCTGGCTCCCAGCACTGCCAAGGTCCTTTGTGACCAACGACACACGAGACACTTCTCCCCAGCCTGGAGCTGCATGAGAACCAGCACTTTGCCTTACTGAACCTCATACATTAGGTTGGATAAACTGGATAATCAGTCCATTTATCCAGTTGGTCCAGGTCTCTCTGTAGAAGTTTCCTACCCTCAGGCAGATCCACACTCCCACCCAACCTGATGACACCTGTGCATCCCAGCAGGTACTGACTGCTGTCACCTCTCACCGTGGTTGAGGGTGGGAAGAAGATCTGAACCTGAAACCTTCACGGAACTCAGTCTGACAATACTCACCAGGCAGAGATGCTCTAAGCCGACAGAGTCCAGAGAGACGACTTTTCCTGCCTTTGCCGCCCCAGGGGCAGGATCTACTTAGCCTATCAGAGCCATTCAAGTGAGGAAAGACTAAGCCTGCTGATGAAGGCAGAAGGGCCCCTTCAGAGGGGCTGCAAGCCTCAGCTGCCATGATCATGCTCTGGTTGCCATACCACACCTAGAGAGCCTTTTGGCAACAGAAACAGAGAAATGTGAGCCTCACAGTCAGGAACAGACACTGGCAGGTACTGGGGCCTTCGAACCCAAGGCACAGCCCTGCAAGCTAAGGAGACACACTCGTTCCCGTGTGTCCTGATCAGTGTTTGCTCTGTGTGGCTACCCAAAGGTGACTATTTATCACCCTTATCAGCCGCTGCAGGATACCCACACGATGCCACCACCTGTCAGAGCTGCCCAGCACCCGGCCAGCACCCTCTCCCCATTCCCGCGCGTCTCAAAAGCAAAAGCTTTGGCAATTAGGGAAATCATTCCCAATTTTGAACCCGCAAGTGTAGCACAACCTCTCTCCCCTCAGGGATGCGGCC
>NW_008664708.1:0-328 GCF_000695815.1 Acanthisitta chloris | reverse complement strand
ATTGAACTAATTGTAATTTACTTTCTCCTTTTCTGGGGCCCCTGTCATTCCAATTTTTAATCATTATTCCTAATGGACTCTCCAGAGGTATATCTGGTAACTTGCTCCCTTTCTCTTGGTCCTGGGTCCTGGACTTTATCTGACCCATTCAGGAATTTTACTGTGGCAATTCCTACAGCCCTTGATTGCCTTAATAAGAGTGTCTTGCAGGGGGTTTAGGACCTATCACTCACCCACGAATCCTCTAAGAATCGCTTTGGTACTTTGCCAGCCAAGTCCCTTGCGGGAAATTGGAAACGTGGCTAAAAGACCTCCGCACTCACTATGG
>NW_008664707.1:0-5451 GCF_000695815.1 Acanthisitta chloris | reverse complement strand
CAAAGCACATTGTTAAGTGTCTTTGAATGTGCAAGGTTCTTTCCCCAGGCTGTGCAGTGGCCCACACGATTTTACTGTAAGTGTCTATTGTAACATGCACCCACTTCAGTCTTCCAAATTCTGGAACATGTGTAACATCCATTTGCCATAGTTCATTTGGCCCTAGGCCCCTTGGGTTGACTCCTCCACCCAACCCTGGTCCATGGTGGCTACAGTTAGGACAAGCCGGAACTATTCCCCTAGCTTCATTCATGGATATTCCAAACTGCTTATGTAGGCCTTTTGCATTTTGGTGGAAGGTGGCATGTGCCTCCCAGGCTTTAGCGAATTCGCTTAGGGGGACAGATACAGTCATCAGTTTGTCAGCTCTATCGTTCCTTTCACCCAGTCCTTCCATCCACTTGTGACTTCGTATGTGCACTACTGCATACTGTTGCTTTCTCTGGTAGATAGCTGCTTGCAACATTCATAGCAGATCAAATAATCGCTGATTCTGTATGTCTCGGATTTGAGCTTCTTCAATACGCTCTACTATACCGGCTACATATAGTGAGTCCGTGACCACATTTAATGGGGTCATCATCCAGGTCAGGAAGGCCCAAACCACTGCTGCTAATTTAAGTGTCTGTAGGGAATCCCTTTCTTCTGCTGGGAGGATCTTGTGTCGTCATTCTCCATTTTCCTGCCAAGTTGCTGCTGCTCGACGAGACTTCCAGCCTGCATCTGTCTAGACTGTTACTGCACCCTCAAGTGGCTGACTACTGCTTTTCGGTGTTAACTGGCCTGACAGCAAGCTTAGCTGCAGAGCAGGAGACTGTTGGATGCAGCACTCCAGATCCTGACGCCTGATTGGCAGATAGATCGTGCCAGGCTCTTCGCCGGAAATTTGGAGCAGCCACGACCATCCCTTTCCAATCAACTCTGCCAAATTGTCCGTCTTTTGCTGAATCGTGGTCTTTGGCTGCAGCAAGGTGAAAAGCCATTCCAGGACACTTACCTCCCCCTTTTTCTTTTTGCACTGTGTCAGTGCACCAATTAACTGCATGTCGCCCTGGAGGATGGTGACATCAATGGGGAGGGCAGGGTTACGGCGATCCACCCAGCGTTGCACAATCAGTTCACTCAACTGCTGTATTTTTGTTGTTTGTGCTGGGGTCACCGACACTGGTGCAGCTGGATCAGCACCCTTCAGCAATGGGCGTAGCGGTTCCAAGTCGTCATTGGTGATTCCGACGACTGGCCTCAACCAGTGCAGGTAGCCGAACAGTTTTTGTGCATCGTTGACAGTGCGAATAACTGTGTGCAGGGTTAGTTTTTGGGGTCGGGTCTGTGACTCTGAGATGCACCACCCCAAATATTTCCAAGGCTGTTGCTTTTGCACTTTTTCTGGGGCTACCACTGAACCTCGTAGGTTCTACTGTTGCACTAAGAAATGCTCCTGATGTTCAGAAAAAGGCTCAGATTGTGCGATTAAAATATCATCCATGTAATGATAAACGAGAGTGTCCGGCCATGCCTGTCACACAGGTTCTAAAGCTGAGTCCACAAACAACTGGAACAATGTTGGGCTATTTTTCATGCCTTGTGGTAGCACTGTCCATTCATAGCCGGTTGCTGGTGCTTCACAGTTGATTGCTGGGACCATGAGTGCAAAGAGCTCTGTGTCCTCCGAGTCTAGCTTGATTGTGAAAAAACAGTCTTTTAAATCCACAATCAACAAGTGTCACTTTTCTGGAATCATAGCAGGATTTGGAAGTCCAGGTTGCAAGGCCCCCATAGTCTGCATTTGAGCATTGACTGCTTGTAAGTCGTGTAACAGTCTGTACTTTCCTGATTTTTTCTGAATAACAAAAATTGGAGTATTCCACGGGCTTGTTGAAGGCTGAATGTGCCCTTGTTCGAGCTGCTCCCTTATAAAGGTCAGGGCTTGTTGCAGGCTTTCCCTTTTCAACAGCCACTGCTCAATCCAGACTGGCTTATCAGTCAGACATTTCAGTTGGATTGGGAAAGTCCATAATGCAGTGACCGTGAAGGAAAAGGCGGCCTTTCAGTGGTGAGCCACATGCCAAGCTGATCAAGTATGTCCCACCCTATTAGGGCACTGACACTAGCTGGCAAAGCCATGACAGTCACAAACTCGCCAGCCTGTTTTCTGTCCAGAATTACACGGATCCACTGAATGCTGCATTGGACCGAGCTGTTCCACCTACACCTTCCACACCTGTGCTCATGTCCCTTAGTGGCCATTGTCGTGGCCACTGGTGTATGCCAACTATAGTAAGGTCAGCTCCTGTATCCAATAACGCTTGCAGCCGAATCTGCTGGCTGCCATTTTCCAAGATCACTGACACCACAGGGCCGTGATTAAGTGGCACAGTTAGCAGGGCCATGCCCTCTGTAGATCCAAAGCCTCGGTCCTTACAGCTGTTGCGTACCAGCCGTTAGGACAGGCACAGGGACCAATTGGGCAATTTTGCTGCCTGCTGGAATATGCATGGATGGAAAATCAGTTTGAACCACCATTTGGATAACTCCAGTATAATCCGCATCAATGACTCCTGGAAGTACAAAGAGTCCTTTTAGTCCACTTGATGATAGGCCAAACAAAAGGACCCCTTGGGCTTGTCCATCTATCAATAGTGGTCCCCGAAAAGTCGATGGTACTTTTACGGGATGTCGACTGATCAAGGTGATGTCTACTGCTGTTGCCAGGTCCAGTCCGAGGCTCCCTCTGGTGGCTGGTCGTAGCTGGCATTCACTTGGGGCGCTGGAGCCAGGAACTGCGCTGGAGCAGCTACTGTTGTTGGCGCACGGCAGCTCCTAGTACTCCGCTGACCTTTTCCTGGCGCTTGGCAGATAGTGGTGTCATGTGCCCCTCTGTTACAATTTCTGCACCACACCCTGACCCGGCAGTCTTTTCTGAAATGACCCTCTTTGCCACACTTATGGCACCTTGCACTAGGCTTGCTCTGTCTTTGTTTTTCAGCATTACCCCCTTTTAAGGGAGACAATGGGGCTAAGGCCGCAAAAACTTGGCTGTGTGTTTGAGTTAATTTTTTTCCCATCTCTTGAATTGCTTCTACTAACATAGCCTGTGGCCCTACCGGCACCCTGCTCCTATGTTCCAACATATCCTCTGTGGAAGCATCTGCAGGTAAAGTAACTAAAATTGACCTTGTAGCTGTATTAGAATTCTCCATTACACACTGTTTAAGCAATGCCCCATGCATCCACATGGGTACATCTGACCAATTTATCGCATCTGTCACCCCGTCCATGAACTAGGCAAAAGACTCGTCCCTTCCTTGCTTTATTGACATGTAGGACGGGGTAGGGGAGCGGTCTTAACTGCTTAAGCGTCTAGTGAGGGTCACATACTTTCTAAACAAGTAGCTGGTCCCATTTGTACTGGTACGTTTACTGAGGCAAATCTTCCAATTCCCATTAATTGTTCTGTGATAACCCCAAAGAGCTTATCATTCTGATTTCTAGGCATATTAGAGCTAGTGTCACATAAACATTGCCAGTGAGCTTGCCATAATAACTGCTGAGACTGCGTCATAATCATTCTTACGATAGTTTTAATATCCTCGGGACAAAGAATCCCATTTGACCATATGTAATTAAGCATTTGCCTGGCCGGCTCACTGTGCAAACCACTCTCATTAACTGTGGCTCTCAACTGAGACAAAAGCTTCCAATCAATACTATGATGCATTCCCTGTTGCCAGCCGCCTGGACCAGGCGTATAGACTACAGGAAAGTCTTGCCATGCAAATTCATTAAGCACTCCAAATTCTCTCTCAGAAGCCACTTCTCTAGCTACCAAATGCCAATCTATCTTGGAAACTACTTTACAATCCGGTTCCCGCTTCTGTGTCTGTCCGGAATTTGCCACTGACCTACTCCCCCCTCCTGCAGCATTTTGCATGCCTAAACCTTACTGATCACCTGACTCCTTCCGCTCTACACTCTCTCCCCTACTTTTGGGTACCCCATATCCTTGCTGTTCCCTTTCTAGGGTTTCCTCACTATTTTCGGCCAGGCCAGGCAGAGCACTGGGCAAAATCACGTCTTCCTCAGGCAAATCACCTGTTTGATCGGAGCTCTCCACTTTCGCTGCCCCTGTAGATGGAGGCGGCTACGGAGGAGCTCGCAAAGGTGTCAATTTATGTGACGGTTGCACGGCAATAGAAGGTATTGGAAAATAATCACCCCCAACCGCCAGCTGCCCCGGGACTGCATTTGATTGATCTAGTTGCTGGGTCGCAACTGCCGCTAACTGATTCTCCATTTTATACTGCTTAATGCAATTCAATGTCTCTCACCATGTTTTCATTAACTTTCTGGCTGGTTTGTCCTCATCTATGACAAGGTTCCAAAGACAGTCCCCATATTTCCTCCATTCTTGCTCATTAAAGTATGAATCAGGGTTTTCAAAGAAACGCTTCATCTTTCCAAAGGCGATAAGCTCTGGAACCTGCTAGATACAAGTTATTCCTTGCTTTTCTAAAAAGCGTGATAATAAGGTGAGGGCTACCTCCTTTTCCATTGCTCAATGGTGCTCCAACGTTGATCCCAACGTTGATCCGATCCTCGTTGAACGCCCACTTATCCCTGCCACAAGCGATTTATCCAAGTTTAATCGCACCATGGCCAGCCGTGATGCTTCAGCACTGTTTCTCCAAAGTAGCCCTCCTCGGGCTTGTGCAGACCCCTCTTGGATGGTCTAGGCATCTTCCGCCCACTGGCCGCTGCCACCGGCGCTCTAGCCTAGCCACGCGATCCAGCTTTCTCTCCAGGTCCAGAGTCCAGGTCCCTGTCCGTGTTCGGGCACCATTTGCAGGGAAATTCTGCACAGGGAAGCAAGCAGCTGACTCCGTGTGGGTGATAAAGCAAGCTCCAACTTTATTGCTAACTCGGTTCTTCTCTTATACGGTACACGATAAATGTGCCTATTCATCCTTTAGCATTACCTAACAGCATTACCCAAGCTCTAAAAGTTACATTTATATACTTTTCCTGCTTGCGGTTGCAGCTGTGAAGAAGTCTTCTTTATTCTCTGGAGAATCTTTCTTTGTTTTCCCGGATAGCCTGCCCTTGAGCTTGCAACATTATGCTGAGAAAATAAATTCGAATGCTGAGAAGCTAAATTCCTGAGGCCTACCTCATGGTTATATGCTCAAAGCTCCCATAGACCTTTGCTCGACTCTTGCTCGCACAATGCTCTCTGGGAACTGTGCCCCTGTTCCCCCCTGCCCACAACTCTGTGTGTGTGTCCAACCAGCCAGTTCTTTATCCACCGACTTGTCCACCTATCAAATCCATGCCTCTCCAATTTAGAGACAAGGATGTCATGCGTGATGGTGTCAAATGCTTTGCATAAGTCCAGGTAGATGATATCCACTGCTCTGCCCCATCCATAAATTCAGTGGCCCCATCATAGAAGGC
>NW_008664706.1:0-481 GCF_000695815.1 Acanthisitta chloris | reverse complement strand
TCCTGTGGCATCCCCCATCCTGCATGCCTCATCCTGCATCCCATGCCTGCATCCCTCCAAATCCCACATCCCCTCTCGTCCCTGCATCCTGTGTGCCCTCAAATCCCACCAATCCTGCTGCATCCCTCATCTTTACGTCCTGTATCCCCCCCAATCCCTGCATCCTGCATCATTCCCACAATGTACATCATTCCATCCCTGCATCCCGCATCACTCAGTTCCCACCTGACAGATGCATCCTGCATCATCCTGCATCACTCAGTTTCCACCTGGCGGCTGCATCCTGCATCATCCCATCCTGCATCCCCCATCCCAATCCCTCCTTCCTGCTCGCAGCATCCTGCACTATTCCCCTGCCTACATTCTGCATTCCCCCCCCCATTTTTCACCCTCTGCCCCCATCCCGTCCTGTGTTCCCTGGCAGCAGGATGTGGCGCCACCAGGCTGAGGTGCCACACACTGCTCCATCTCCTACCCACAC
>NW_008664705.1:2757-14528 GCF_000695815.1 Acanthisitta chloris | reverse complement strand
AAACCTGAAACAAATACCTCAGAATTGACTTTGTCCATGTAACTGAGTGTGGAGGTTTTCTATCAAGTGCCCTTCAAACTCCATGTGCAGCTCTTCAGATGTTGAATCAGATCCAAATCACAGAATCCCAATACTGGTTTGGGTGGGAAGGACCTTAAAGCTCATCCAGTTCCACCCCCTGCCCTGGGCAGGGACACCTCCCACCAGCCCAGGGTGCTCCAACCCCATCCAGCCTGGCCTGGAACACTCCCAGGGATGGAGCAGCCACAGCTGCTCTGGGCAACCTGTGCCAGTGTCTCAGCACCTCACAGGGGAGAAATCCTTCCCAATATCCCATCTATCCCTGCCCTCTGGCAGTGGGAAGCCATTCCCTGTGTCCTGTCACTCCAGGCCCTTCTCTAATGTCCTTCTCCAGCTCTCCTGGAGAACCTTGAGGCACTGGAAGGAGCTCAAGTGTCTCCTCCAGGAGCTCCTTGTTCATCCACACAGTGCTCCTGATGCATTCCTTCTGAGCTTGGAGCAGGTGACCTTCAAATAACAACCACCCTTCCTGGGCCTCTCTTCCCTCCAGGGCTCTATCCCATGGGAATTCACCAAGCAAATCCCTGAAGAGGCTGAAATCTGCTCTCCTGCAGCGCAGGGTGAGGAGCTTCCTGTGCTCCCTCCTCACTTCCCTAAGGATCTTAAACACCATTCCACGGTCACTGCAGCCCAGACTGCCCTTGAGTCCTATCCAAGGATTCAGGAATCCTTCCCTTCCAACACTCCAGTCACAGGAGCCAGCCCATCCCATCTCCATGAAGACAGTGACATCGTAAGTCTGCAGGCACGAGCACATCTTTAACTCCTGGTTTTCATTCCCAGCACTCCATGTGTTTGGATCCAGGCATGAAGCCTCCAGTGAAGCCAACTGACTGGCTGGAGTGGTTGGAATTCCTTTCTGCTGCTCTCCAGGTGCACTCTGTCCTTCTTTTTAAATTCTTCTTGTTTTCTTATGTTCTCTAGCACCTTATTTGGAATGTTGCTCCTCTAAATATCCCACAGTATGAAGAGTTGGTTCTACAGGATTCTGCATCCTAGTCTGGTGCCAACCCACAAAACATATGTCTCTGCTCAAATGTAAGAATCTGTTTGGATTTCTCTTTCAGGTTTTTAAATTCCTTCCTGGACTGGGGACAAAACATTTCTTTAGATACAACTCAACATTTAGTATCTTCTGAGATAGGGAACTTTCTATATATTCTGTGTAACTCTGAAGAAGCTAAACTGAACACATGACAAGAATTATTCAAAGGAAATACTCAAAAATCATTGAGGAAAAGCAATACATTGATTTTAGACATTATTTTTGATGCTTCTAAGTGCTACTAAGTCTTTAAAACACCAGGTATATGTTTAACCTAAATATTCTATGGCATCACTATGTACTATAGAAGAGAAATTCTTGGCTGTGAGGGTGGTGAGACACTGGCACAGATTGTCCAGAGCAGCTGTGGCTGCTCCATCCCTGGGAGTGTTCCAGGCCAGGTTGGATGGGGTTGGAGCACCCTGGGCTGGTGGGAGGTGTCCTGCCCATGGCAGGGGGTGAGATGAAATGATCTTTAAGGTCCTTTCCAACCCAAACCATTTGATATTCCATGATGATTCCAATCTCCTTTAAATCACATGAGTGAAAAACATCCCTGAGCTTCCTAGGGATGTTTAGCTATGAAAAGAAACCTGTTAGCTAGGGCATCATTTTCCTTCAGATAAAGGAATCTATTTGAGGCACCACCCCAGAACCACTGCAAAGCCTTTGCAATCTCCACCAGTCATTGCCTCTGGGAGGTGTGTTGTGCTTTTGTCAGAGAAAAATCCTTTCAGTCAGATGAAGATTATTTCACACCAAGAGAAATGCCCAGAGAAAACATCAGGAATTCTTTTCTGAATACCAGAATATCTGCATAAAGCTACATGAGAGTTACTCAAAGTATTCCCTGGATTTTAAGTGGCAAATGTACAGGCCCAGTGGGAAAAAAAAAGAACCAAAACAACCCACTGAAGAGATTTTCGTTTTTCAGCTTTCTGTTTTCACACCCACACACATGTAGTGGTGATCACACCTGATGTGTGCAGTGGAAGAGGCAGAAAGCAGAGGAATAAGCACTGCACAAACCCTTAGCAAGGCTCATTTCTCCTCTGGTTTTAGACCCCACAGGATGATTCAGCTCTGCTGCAAAGGCTACAAGTGGAGAAGAATGAGGAGGCAAAAACATGTGTTTTCCCTGCTCTGTTCCACAATAATGCAGCCAAGGCAGCCTCAATATTTCTTTGAAATTAATAGTTTTAAGTGAGAAATAAATAAACAGGTCTGGCTTGTTTTTGTCAGAGATGAGTGAGCAAGAGCTAATGAGATCTCATGACAGATGAGTCTTCCCCATTCTTGTCCTCAGAAAGAATCTCATCCTGCTTTTAACTGTTATTTACCAGTTTATTGACACCAGTAGAACTGAACTTTGTAATTACCATTAGAAAAAAAGAAGATATATTAATTAAAACTATGAAAGCCTCACTAATTTTATCACTGGGACGTTGGCTATGAGTCCTTGGAGATGCTGTGGTGTGGGGCAAAGCTTCTCTGCCAGATACTTGCCTATAGATAGAGAATTACAGATATACATCTCTCAATATAGATATCTATATTTATATATAGGTATCTATATTTCAAGTCTAAACCATATGTCCTTACATATAAATATCCTATTTATACACATACATGAAATGCAAAAATACATTTTCTCTATGTATATGGACAACCAATGCTTCATTTCTTACTACAGGCAAAGTCCCAGGACTGTGAAAAGAGCTGAGGAACAAACCAATACTTGTGGAAGGAAAAATCCAACCCTTGATGGGACACAAAGGACATGGTCAAGAAATCTCATTTCTCTTCCAAACATGAATATCTACAGTTTTTTTCCTTTCTAAATTACTTCTAAGTACTTTTTGAGCTGCTAATTTCTCTTTAAAGTTGAACAGTGTAAGAAAATATAAGAGATGCTCTGTGGGCTGGAGCAGCTCTGCTCTGGGACAGGCTGGGAGAGCTGGAGAGGAGAAGCTCCAGGGAGACCTTAGAGCTCCTTCCAGTGCCTCAAGGGGCTCCAGGAGAGCTGCAGAGGGACCTGGGACAAGGGAGAATGGATTCACGTGGACAGAGTGGATTTAGATTTGGTATGAGGAAGGAATTGTTCCCTGTGAGGTGCTGAGACACTGGCACAGGTTGCCCAGAGCAGCTGTGGCTGCTCCATCCCTGGGAGTGTTCCAGGCCAGGTTGGATGGGGTTGGAGCACCCTGGGCTGGTGGGAGGTGACCCTGCCCAGGGCAGGGGTGGAATGAGATGACATTTAAGGTCTTTCCATCCCAAACCATCCTATGATTCTATGCTTATACTCTGCACCACCCACTAACACCTTCAGGCAGCATCCAGCCTCTTCCTTCCTATCCTCACTCACTTTCTCAACTGCACCTGAGGAGCAGAGCTGCTCCCAAACCCAGAGCAGCTCACACAAGACCAGCAGTTGTGACTCATTCAGCTGAGAATGCAGCAGCTTTTGCATGAATTAATTCCCCATCTCAGCAAGAGTTTGAGTCAGGCTGCCCAGGCAGGGCCTGTGTCTTCCACAGCCACATGAA
Source organism: Acanthisitta chloris (assembly GCF_000695815.1). Lineage (NCBI taxonomy): Eukaryota > Metazoa > Chordata > Aves > Passeriformes > Acanthisittidae > Acanthisitta > Acanthisitta chloris. Next base: position 10,856 of record NW_008664705.1, on the reverse strand, counting down.
GGTGAAGGGTTGGAGCTCTGAGTTTCCCAGAAGAATGACAAAGCAGGAGACTCCATACAAACAGGAGGAGGACAAAGCAGGACAGCAAAGTGAAGCCAGAGTGGGAACCTTGAGTTCCTAAGTACCAAGAGGAAGAGTCTTGGCTTGCTCTGAGCAGCCCAGGAATGAAGGAGAGAGGTGGGAAGGATCCTTCATTCATGTAAATTCAACAGGGGAAAAGTGAGCCCAGTGCCACACTGAGGAAATCATCATCCACAGCAAACTAGGTCAGAGCAGTGAGTAGAGTTTACTAAATATATACTTTCTTTGTAGTCAAGCAACCACTGTCAGAGTAATGAGATTTACTCCTATTTCACCCAAGTACTCATCCAAATGCTAATCAAAATAAGCACTAAATGACCAGTGACACCTCCCTCACCTTTCAGGTGAAGCAGCAGCAAACTCAGTCTCAAAAAAAAGATGATTTTGACCTTTAGAAAATCTCTACATACCAAAGAAAATACTTAGCATCTCGACTGCATCGCCAAACATCTAATGTAACCAAAAATACACTCCCAAACACAATCCAAGTCTCAAGTCATGTGGAGATGACACAGTTCTTAGGGAAATCTGTGGCACAGTGAGTTTTAGTGACCTCCTCAAATCCTTGCTCTGGTGGTGACACAGTTGGAAAGGAAACTCCAAATTCCTGTCAACTCTCATCTTGTGGCTACAGCACTGCAAAGAGCTGAAACTCCTCTGCAAATGTGCAAATGAGTAAATCGGGGAAAATGAATGGAAGGATGAGGAACACTCCCTATTGTTTACTCTTGTGCTGAGGAAAGACAAGAGAAACATATTTTTATAGCCATGCAAGTAACATCTCTTCAGTGCTTTATACCAGGATGTTCTGGCTCTGCTGTTTAGATGGTTCCAAAAATATTCACCTCTGGTTTGTGGCAGTTGTTATCACCCTGACAGCATTTTGTACCTCCAGGGCAGTCTGTCTGCAACAAATCTGCAGAGGGAACTGATGTCATAGTAATCATTTTTCTAAACATAGCCTTAAAAACTGAAGGAACTGAATTAGAGACACAAAGCCTGAGTTTCTCAATGGCTCTTTCCTACCCACATTCCAAACCTGCACAAATGATACAAGTTGGGCTGAAGTTCTATTTTTGATTGGGAGAAAACTCTGCACTGACATTTGCTATTATAAAATAATTAGTCTTCTTGTGCTTTCAAATCATCACACTGAATCAAAACCTGAAAAGAGGACACCACACGGCAGATAAAACACTGACATCTCTTCAGAGACTTCCTTTTAAAGTGGAAAAAATGGCACAGTGTTGAGCCTCAGTTGTTTGAATACATACTCTTCCCCTCCAAAATCTAATTAGAAACATTTAGAAACCCAAAATACTGTAAATTCAAGAATATATCTGTGATTACACACGGAAAACAAATATATCTCCTCAGCTACTCCTCTTGGTTTGTGCCTTTAAAGAGCAGAAAAGGCAACCAAATGCACCAGAAATGTTGTATTCTTGGCTAATCTGATGGCAACTTCCACTCAACTGTATTTTTCCATTCTTTTAGCTGAACTGTGATTATTCAGCACCAACTGCACAGTTATATACCACATCTCAAACCATTTCTGCCTGGCCATGAGCTCTGCCATAGCTTCTTTAGGTGTGCACTAGGCCTTGCTCTCCTCTCACTGTGATTTAGTTAACTTCTAGTCATGTTTATGCAATAATTTTGGTGTCTTTGTAAGCAAAACTAATTGTGTACAGTTCTGGGCCCCTCAGCTCAGGAGGGACATTGAGGGGCTGGAGCAGGTCCAGAGCAGAGCAACGAGGCTGGTGAAGGGACTGGAGCACAAGTGGCATGAGGAGAGGCTGAGGGAGCTGGGGGTGTTGAGCCTGGAGAAGAGGAGGCTCAGGGGAGACCTTCTCACCCTCTGCAACTCCCTGACAGGAGGTTGGAGTCAGGTGGGGGTTGGTCTCTTCTCCCAGGCAACCAGCAGCAGGACAAGAGGGCACAGACTCAAGCTCTGCCAGGGGAGGGTTAGGTTGGATCTTAGGAAGAGATTTTTTCCAGAGAGAGTGCTCAGGCATTGGAATGTGCTGCCCAGGGAGGTGGTGGATTCACCATCCCTGGAGGTTTTCAAGCTGAGACTGGATGTGGCACTTAGTGCCATGGGCTAGTGACCATGGTAGGGTTGGACTTGATGATCTTTAAGGTCTTTTCCAACCTGGTTGATTCTATGATTCTATGACAATTCTATGAATCCACAAAAATCTTATATTTATCTTACTTATTTTTAAGGAAAGAAACCAGAAAATCAGCCTAGGAAAAGTATTTCTCTGAAATCATCGAACAAGTAATAGGTTTCAGGGAGCTTTTCTGCACTTTAATTTCAATATTCAGCTAATAACTGTGTCTAATTTCCCAGCCCAAGAAGTAGTTTTCGTCTGTATTTTAACATCTGCACTTTTACAAAGGATTTCTCTTTGCATGGAACTCCTAGAAACAAATGAATTCATAAGTGCCCCCAAATCCCCCAAGATTTACCAGAGGAATATTTCTTTATATAGAAATGCATGTTCACCATCCAACTGAAATCTGGTCAAAGATTTTATGTCAGATTACAACATTTTTAATGCTCCTATCCCACTTTTTCAGGCTTGCATCACATATACCCAGGCATTGTCCTGCTTTCCCTTCATCCTCATTCAACAAGGAACATCTACTGAACGTTTTAGCTCAAAGCATGGGTAATATTTAATATTTACTCTATTTTTTTCTGCCCCATTAACATCAGATTTATAGCACTGCCATGCTGACAATGCTTTTAACCCGAGCCTTTGTACAAATAGCAAATCCTGATTGATTGCTATCAGGAACAAGGAATAGAATCTTCCCAACCTGCATTTCTTTCTTTGGCCAAACTTAGATCAGTTGCTCTTCAGCTAAGGATTTAGGAGCAGCCACAAAAGGCATCGGGAGCACTTTAGTTAGGCAAATCTAATTTAATAAAAAATACCTTGTGAGATGATTGTATTACAGAGAGGAATTCATCTCCCTTCTCAGCTGTGTGTGCAGCACATACAGATCAGCCCTGCGAATCACTCCAAGAAATTTCAGGATACTCCTCAAATGGAATAATGGACTTCTTTTTTTAATAGCAAATTTATTTGAAGTCATGCCTGTACTCCTTCCTTGGGTAAAGAAGAGATAAAATCCCATTTCCTCCCAGCTCACTGTGCTGCCTCCTGGAAAAGCAGGTTTCTAGGCACAGCAAAAAAGTCATAGTAGGTTTTTGCTCCTTTTTCTTTGTTATTAAATAAGGAAAGATATAATTCTGGATGAACTTCAAGTTTTTGTCTACCTCATTTCCCCTCCAATATATTTGGTTCCCTAGCTTGTCCAGGATCCCTGTGCTTCCCAAAGCTCAGGAGCACAACTGGACTCTGCCACACATCCTTGTTTGAGACACATTCAGTCAAGAACTCAGCAACTCTTGACTTTTACACAGAGAAAAGATGATCTGCTGTCAGGTGATTCTCCCCCTCTACTCTGCCCTTGGGACATCCCACCTGGAATACTATGAATGGTTCTGGTGTCCACAACATAAGGACATGGAACTGTTGGAGCAGGTCCAGAAGAGGCCACAAAGCTGACAAGAGTACTGGAGCACTTTCCTAGACTATTGAATTCCTTACCTTGGGGAGGTCTGTGCCACTGGATACCTGCAGGATCTGTGCTTGGAAGAGCCTGGAGAATATCTGTGAAGCAGAAATGAGAACAAAGAATACTTTGGAAACTGCTGGTCCAAAGAGAGCAGGTTTAGATGGGATATTGGGAAGGAATTCCTCCCCCATGAGGGTGCTGAGGCACTGGCACAGGTTGCCCAGAGCAGGTGTGGCTGCTCCATCCCTGGGAGTGTTCCAGGCCAGGTTGGATGGGGTTGGAGCCCCCTGGGCTGGTGGGAGGTGTCCCTGCCCAGGGCAGGGGTGGGATGGGATGAGCTTTAAGGTCCTTCCAGCCCAAACCACTCTGATAACCTATTAAAGTCCTTGGTAACTCCTTCTGAACAGCCTTCCCAGCTCTGAATACGCATCTAACGCAGCTCTAAAAATTCTGCCTTTATTCTGCCATTCCTTCTGATATTCCTGCCTTTATCAGCCTTGTCTCCATCATTACTCTTTCCATCTTATCTTTACTAAAAAGCAAACCTTGCAGGCAAACAGCCTTGTTCCTCCCAGGGGTTTGAGAGGCTCCACTATCACACACCGACATCTCCACGACAGCCCCATGGACAATTAACCAGCAGCAGATAAGAGCAGAATTCCCTTCCTGCTTGCCTGAAATGAGGTTTGGAAATTTTTTTTTGTTAAGAAAATGACCTTGTTAATTTTTTCAGACATCTCCCAGGAGAGCCACAATCGTCACATCCCCATTTTACAGGCAGCAGGAGGAATCACAGGGATTGTGTTGCTTCAGTTCCTTAGGATCCAGATGGATCAGGTGTGCAGTTTGCCTCTACCAGGCTAACAGCACAAAAGCTGTTGGGAGGAAAGGCTGGTTTATGCAAGGAATGGATAAGACAGCACTCTCCAACAAAGGGAAGGATGGAGTGTCTGCACTGCCTTAAGACCCTCTTGGGGCAGCAAGGAGGTGTTTGAGCCCAAGGAGAGAGTTGTGGTTTAAATCTTAAGGAGAGATTGGACTATTTTGGTTACAATGGGCAGAATATCACATAACCTTCGTGGTTACATATGGAGCAAACACATCAGGCTAGTCTCCAGTTCCAGCCAGGTGACACAATTTCCAGGCTGGAAGTGACTGTCAGAAGTGAGTTCAGCTGGACTCTGGCAAACCCAGAGCAGGGCAGAAAGGGAAGGAAAACCACCCAAGCTTACAGTTACATTAGCAAAAATGAGAATAAAGTGATGTTGACACCTCTAATAAATGCAAACAATTCTAGAAACAATTTCCACCTTCATCTCAACCTGCTTCGGTGGGAAATGTCCCTACCCAGGGCAGGGGGTTAGGCCTAGATAACCTCTGAGATCCATTCCAACCCCTTAACAGGCTATGAAACTTCAGAAACCCAAAGTTTCTTAGCAGCACTGCATATTTTAACAGACTTCTTCATTTCTAATGCTATTTGGGACAGTAAAGACTGGAACTATATATGTGGGGAAAAAGGAAAATCCAAAGGCACAAATAAACCAAACAAAACCCCAAAACTGATGCTGTTGGAGGAAATTTTGCAGAATGACCTTCCACCCCAACCAATAAAACCACACAGAAACCTGTTTTACCTGCACCACTTCATTAAGCCACGAGGGCACCACAACAAGCACTGGTACAAGTAACAAAGGGGAGAAAACCTTCAATGTGGAGAAGGAATGAATGGGCAAGAAGAAGTGGTCAGAAATCTCTCCAACCCGTTTGGCTGCTGGAAGAAAAGGCAAATTCTCCTTCTCAAGGAGGTGTTGCCAGTTTAAAGCACCAGTTTAAACCATCAAAGCAATTTTGATCTGCAAGAATTTTTTGCCACAGGAGATAATACTGAAGAGTTTCTGAAGGAAAAACATCAAAAGCTTTGAAAAGCTTAGCTAAGGAGTAGCCATGTCAAAATACAGATATTGGTAAAAAACTCATCTATTTAACCCATTTAAAAGTTGAAATTTGTGTTGTTGTTTCTTTACTGCCCATTGGTGGTTAACAGACCATAAATATAACCTCTTCTTGCTCTTTCAGAATGATTATCTCAAATTCAGTAGCAGTTACTACATCACTAGCAGAACTGACATCTAGGCCCTACTGATAGTAAATAAAGCAACAGCATTTACAGGCATTAAAAAAAAAGCAAACCACTCCTATAAAAGCTTAATTATTTCTCCCTATCTTCCTCCCTTCATCTCTTCAGCCCAGTTTTTACTCTCAGTTTTTCAGCTTATCTAAAACTAAATCCAGATCTCTCCACTCCTCCAAAGTCCCACTGAAGTCAGGGAAAGCAATTCTTCACTACAAAAGAGAATTCTTTACTATAAATAGAATTCTGTAATATAGGAAATTATAGAGTAGAATTCTTTACTATAAAAGAGAAATTCTTCCCTGTGAGGTGCTGAGGCACTGGCACAGGTTGCCCAGAGCAGCTGTGGCTGCTCCATCCCTGGGAGTGTTCCAGACCAGGTTGGATGGGGTTGGAGCAGCCTGGGCTGGTGGGAGGTGTCCCTGCCCAGGGCAGGGGTGAAACAAGATGAGCTTTAAGGTCCTTCCAACCCAAACCAGCCTGTGATGCTCTGAAGAATCTGTGCACAGATCTACTCCACCACAAATTGTCCTGTGACATCCCCATGGCACAGACTGTGCCTCGGGCTCAGAGCAGCTTTGTGGCACTCAGCATCATCATAGCAACTCCCAGGGATGCACAGATTCACAATCATGCCTCAAAAATTTACTACATTCTTTTATACACCCGGACGAGATTGTTTTACATCGAGTGGTTAAGCTGAAGGAAAGAAACAGGAGAAAAGAAAAAGCAGGAAAAAAAAGGGCTTTGTCCTGAAACAGCTTTTTCTTGGCTTTCTTTGGAAAAGTCATCGACTGTTGCTGAATGTTCTTTCATGACATTTAGCCTTAATCTTCTCTTTCTCCATTTCACTCTTTATTTCCAGCTCTAAGCCTGAGCATCTCCCTGTTATCTTCCCCTGTTTACACTTTGAGCTCCAAGTAGGCTGTTAAGTCTTGCCTTCCCCATTCTCTTTTCTCACTCCTTCCATACCATTATTCCTTAAGAGCCCAGACAAAGGCACATTCAGGTGCCTTTGATAAATAAGGCAAAGCAGCATTTGAGCCCAGAAGTAGGAATACTAAATCATCTAGCTGGAATCCCTTGGAGTGAGTGTCCATGCAGACACAGCTATAAGTCATGCAACCAGTTACATCCCTTGCAGTGCATTGCACTGAGCTCCTAAAATTTGGTATTTGTGTCCAGCACTGACTCTGGGATGTATGAGCCTTTGGTACTAAAATTCTAAGAAGGTATTTCCTGAAATCCTCTGGTTTTGGGTAGCCTGTGTACAGCAAATAAGATGCAAACAGGAAAACAGACACTACAAAATAAATCAGGAAAATAGACACTAAAAAAAAAAAAAAAATCAAGCAGGAAAATAAACACTAAAGATTAAACAGTAAAACAGACACCAAATAATATCAGAATAAAAATCCTGATATCCTAAAACAGACATTCCAAACCTTTTTGTTGTGCAAATTCAATAGAGAATGATATGAAATAAACCTAGATAAAGGTCTATATGTTCACATAATTCTGGCTATTCAAACACGGTGCTATGGCAAGAAAGCCAATGTTTTAGCTCAAGGAAAAATAATTAGCACACAGTAAATGTGATTTTATGATATGTCAGAAACTGAAACCTGATTTCTGCATTTCCACAGTCAGCTTGTGTTTCTGCCCTCCACCTCACCCTTTCCCCAGCACCAACACAACCAACTGCCCCAGGAGCTGAGCCCAAACTCAGCCTGTTTTTTTCCTGTACTATTTACAGGCCTAAAGGCAGAACAGGGGTGGGACCTGCAAGTCCTGGAGATGTCACGGTCACCAGGCAGAGTGACCCACAGTGTGTGCTCCCTAGGGCAGAACACCTGACCTACAACCTGTGTCTCACTCACTCCACAGCAAACCTGCACTCAGAATCACAGAACACACTGCTTGGAAAGGAGCTCTGCAGGTCTCCACTCCAACCTCTGGCTCCAAGGAGGTCCAGCCAGGCTGGGACACTGAGGCCACTGACTGATCAACTTTCACACTGCTCTGAAGGCACCTGGAATCCTGCACACAGTTCTGGTGTCCTCAGCATCAGAAGGACATGGAACTGTTGGGGCAAGTGCAGAGGAGGCCACAAAGTTGCTAAAAGCACTGGAGCATCTCCCTGTGAGGACAGGCTGAGGGAGTTGGGGCTGTTCAGCCTGGAGAAGAGAAGGTTGTGTGGAGACCTCAGAGCAACTTTTCACTATGTGAAGGGGCTACAAGGAGCCAGAGAGGGACTCTGTGTTAGGAACTGCAGGGACAGGACAAGGGG
>NW_008664705.1:0-2567 GCF_000695815.1 Acanthisitta chloris | reverse complement strand
GGGGTTGGGGCTGGGTGATCTGTAAGGTCCATCCCAACCCCTAAATTCTATGATTCTATGACACAGATTTTGCAACCTCTTCTGTGACCAACCACCTTTGTGGGGATTTCATTTTCCTTACATAAACTGGAATCTCCTTGTTACCCAGTTGTGTCCACTGCCTCTCCCTGTGCACCTCCAGGCCAATTCTGCCTCTGCCTTCCCCATCCCCTTCACCAGGGCACCCGTATCATTCCCCTCCCTGGCAACAACCAACTCAGTACTCTGAATATCAACCAGTAAACCCCCAACTCTATCTCCTAGTCATCTTGCAGATACAGAATGGGTCCATTTACCCCAGAAACGAAGCACAAACACACAGATTGCACATGAGGTGAAGAGGGAAAGTTCAATAAATCTCCTCAAATCCAATCACCAGCTCCATTTAGACATTTCAACTGCTGCTTCCACTACTCACTGCAACTCCACCTTAGCACGCAAACAATTTTCAGTGCCTACTGCCAGCTCAGCAGGGGAAGATTTAAATCTGGATTTCCTTTTCCCCATAACTTTTCATTTCTTGGTTGTCAAGGCCTGAGATACTCTGAATTCTGTGTGCTGTAGGAGCAAGAGATTGTGCCAACAAATCTTAATACCTCAGCAAGATCTGCTTTTTTTTTCCCCTTTGAAACATAAGGAAATATTTTTGAGAGTGAGTTGGGTCCTTTTAGGCAGCTGAGGTTAAAGTGTTCAGCTTGGTGTTGAGTCACTGTTGTTCAGTAGGAAAAGGCACAGATGCTATGGATTCTTTAGGTCTTCTAACACTTACTGCAAATAATGTTGTAATTTAATCATCATCATCTTTGTTTTTATATGCTCAGAAGGTGAAGCTGCTTCCTATGTTAACTTCCTGCTACCTTGACAGTTCCCTTTTCTGCAGTACTAAGTCATTTATTTTTAAAAGCCTTGACAAGGTGGATAATTCTTGTAGTATTTCCTGCAGTTTAACTACTTTCTAATATCAAATTATCTCACAAAGCTTCACTGAATTACTCTACAAGAATGCCACTGTTCTTAGCTGAATGGGAACTCCCCATGGGGAATGACAAGAGTCTAAAATAGCTCCAAGATATGAATCTCTCCTGTCTCCCTGGGTGCTCTCATCTGCCTCCCTCCACATCACCAGCTCATACTGAACCCACTCCAGGCTCCCCGAATCCCTCTCTCCAGCTTCATTCCCAACCCTTCCTATCAGGTGTTTCCTGAATGTCTCAAGGATATGATTTACCCAGAGAAGGTTGTGGCTGCTCCATCCCTGGGAGTGTTCCAGGCCAGGCTGGATGGGGTTGGACCACCCTGGGCTGGTGGGAGGTGTCCCTGCCCAGGGCAGGGGTGGAATAAGGTAAGATGAGCTTTAAGGTCTCTCCCAACCCAAACCATCCTGGGATTCCTGACATGCAGGTCTGTGTACTGAAAACCTCTCGTGGACACTAAGGAACATAAAGAGGAAGCAGTTCCTGTACTGTAACCCCAATATGCTGAGTGATCAGAGCATCCTTCACGGAGCACAGAAGGATAAACATCTCAGAACAGGCAGCAGTACTTATGGACTGTGGATCCATTAGGACCTATTAAAAACACATGGTGTGAGTCCAAGCCTCATTTCTAGCTGCCTGATGGTTTCTGAGGTTCTGCTGATCAATGAAGTCTATCTCCATACATCCATTTTTGTCAGCCCCTGAGCCATCCCTCGTCAGGATGGGATACAGAGAGGCCACAGCCCTGACCCTGCACAGCTCTGCTAAGGGAATCATAGAATCACAGAATCAACCTGGTTGGAAGAGACCTCAAAGATCATCAGGTCCAACCCTACCGTGGTCACTAGACCATGGCACTAAGTGCCATATCCAGTCTCACCTTAAAACCCTCCAGGGATGGTGAATCCACCCCCTCCCATCACAGCCACAGGGCAAACACCTCCTCCCCTCCACACAAACCTAATTTCAGACACACAGACCAACAACACGAGACAGAGACATGTTTATGTTAAAAACTACAAGCCTTATTCATTTATTTTTATGACTTTTCTCCCCAGTCATCTTCTCTTTTCCAACCTTTGCTCTTCTGCCACTGCAGCCCCGAATCGATCTCTCCTCTCTGACCACAGTTGTTTGGGCTCCTGAAGTTTCTTCATCTACTAATCCCTCAAATTAAATCACATTCATATTCACCTGTTGATTCACTCTATTGATGTAAGTTATCCTCATCATCCCTTATTTTCTTATCTTCCATCAATAAAAATCTTATAAACTAAAAACACAACTCTCTCCATTTAGCCTGGTAATAATTCCTCACATCAGGAACCTCCTGACCTAATGCACTTCCAACTCTCCTGTCCAATATGATTAGATCCTCTGACTTTCATCTTCCCTACCCTTAACCAGCTGTGCCACAGGTGGAAAAGCTGAACTTTGCTCCAGCTCTGCTCTCACATGTCGAGGTAGCACATACATTATTTATTGCCTTCCATGGAATTGTGGGCAAGCTTGGATCAAACAGGCTCTGAGCTCTTCCTAGGAGTACAGGCA
>NW_008664704.1:0-1100 GCF_000695815.1 Acanthisitta chloris | reverse complement strand
ATCAGAATAGTTGGCTTGTGGTGGTAACCTCTTCTTTATTGTGGCTGTCAGAGTGAATTTGCCAGGATCAAAGATGGAGAAGGAGGTTCTATTACAAAACGAGTCTTTGCCTGGCATTTTTTTTAAAATCTGTCTTGAGATGAAGAATGTGCCACTGAGGTCTCTGTTATGCTATTTAGTTCCACAATTACAGAAGAAAGTACCAAAGATGTAGAGCTGCTCATTTTCCCATGAAAGAGGAAAACTACTACTTATTTCCTTTCGGAGCAAGGTAAATGAAAGAGAGAACTTCTGGGAATTCTTGTGTGAGATGTTAGTAAATATTTTTAACCAGTCTTATTCAGGGTTTGGATGCTGCCATGAGCAAGAAAAATGGGTACAACCCCCCCAAATTCTGCTCCTTCTATTTATCATGCTTGTTATACTTATTAACATGATTTGCTAGTGATCAAGGCTGTTCTCAGAAACTCTTACAGCACTCTATAAACATGCTGGGTAAGGTCATGATATAGCACAGTACTCAGAGCTGCTCCATGCAAAACATTCCTTCCTTCAGCTGACTCCTGGGCTCACAGTGTTTGATTCCTGTCACTTGAAAGCCTGTGATGACATACATGGATTCACTTCTTTTCTTCTTTAAAAAAGCTTCAGGTATTGAAAATGTTGGGTTTTTCCCCCTCAATTAATATTGGGAACAATGGTCACTTAACATCTTACCAGTGTTTTAATGGAAGAGTCTTTTTGGAAGTGACTTCTGTCAGGACTGCTCTAACTTACCAGCTGCAAGATGGTGCAGTGACAGACCACTGGTGCTAGTGTGAGCTTTAGATTGCAAGCCTAATCCAAAAGACATTTAAAACTTCTTTGCTGTGGTGTTTGCAAGATGGCCACAAACTTTAGTGGGGTTGACCTGCTGGCTATTGAAACCAGTTCTAGACCTCTATTTATCAAAGGTTTTCTTTGCAGGTGATTTATTTCCTGGTGTTTACAGCCCTTTATGTTTTCTACTCTAAACTTAGTGTTGTGGGATCTGAATGTAAAGTCTACTCCAAATGTTGCTTCTGTCCTCATAGCCAGAGGATTATAGTTTCAGCCAGGCA
>NW_008664703.1:0-537 GCF_000695815.1 Acanthisitta chloris | reverse complement strand
TCTCTCTAACTAGACTCAGCCTCCTCCTCCTCCCTCCTCCTCTTCCCCCCAGCACCCCCCTTCCCGTTCTGACTTACATGTGTTTAGAGCAAAGGCAAGGGGCTCCCAACTGGAGCCCTGGCAGAGGGTGCGTTTAAAGTAGGGATGATTTACTCCCCCAGAGCTCGGGTCCCGCGTGTGAGCCTCCAGCCCGGCGTCAGCTGGGCACTGCAGACAAGCAGTCTTAAATATGCATAAGGAACAGTTCGCTTTCTTAAAGGAGAACTTACCCCACAGGAAAAGTTCACAGCCCGACGGCAGGCACAGGAGGGGGGTTGAGCCAGGACAGCCCTAACCCCTTCCCAAGGTGATGGCACAGCGACAGGACTGGGGACACTCGGTCACCTTTCTGCTGGGGACCGGGACGAGAAGTGATGGTTAGTCGGTCACAGGCTTAGTGAGTTGCGGACCGTCGGTTTCATACACCGTCCCAGTCCCCTCTGTCCTCGGCCGGGATGGGCGAGGGGCAGAGCTTCGCACCTCGGGCAGCCCCACTCC
>NW_008664702.1:142357-157649 GCF_000695815.1 Acanthisitta chloris | reverse complement strand
ATATGTTCTGTACTCTTAGCCAGGAAAGAATAAATGCTGTACTGGTTATTTGGCCCCACCTCCTGTTTCCTTCTCCTTTGAGAGTAGCAGCAATATGTATGCTGTTCACATTCACCTTCACTATGTTCTTCACTATATGGCTTAGTCATAGATAAGTGTGAAATACTCTAAACAGAGTACTTGGAGGCTAGATGATGTTCCTAGTGAGAACACACTGTGCAGACACAGCCTTTAAAAAAGGCTTCAGACTGAGTCAAATGATAATTCATTTCACCAGAATGCTGAGACTTTCCTGGTGCAGAATATAGAACATACTTTCTACAATATAAAAGTTTCAACTTTTTCTTCACTGCCAATTTGGCCAAAGGGCTTTATGAAAAGGAAGGCAAAACAGAGAAGTCAACCTTTTTTTTTCTTTTTCCTAATAGGGTAACATAGGTTTTCATTCTTGGATTTTAAATTGGCTGAACTATTTTTACTCAGTAATTTTTGGAGATAAAGGCTGAAAAAATTCAGCCCACAACATAGTTGCTTTGGGGAGCTCTACACAGTGGAAAATTGTGGCTGCATTGAAATCCTTAAAAAAATATTAAGTGGATAAAAAGGGGGGCTGCTGCTTTTTATTGAACTATTGCTTACAAGTGCATTGTCTTTAGAAAAACTAGTTTAATTACATACTTACAGACATAGATACCTTAGAATGATAGAATAGCATACAATGGCTTAATATTATTCTGAACACAATGAACAAACATGATACTTTATCCAAAAAATGTGAACTACTCAAATTTTATGTGGTGGCAGTATTCAAGATCATACAACAAATTTTTATAGCTTTGTTGGGGTTAAGGACATAAAATATCTAGAACATCTGGCTTTATCTTCTGTATATAACAGACTGGACATATTTGGAGATACACAAGTTAGTTTGTGTAGCTGAAAGCATTTTAATTCTCTAACTAAACTGTGGTGGAGGAGAGGGAAAATAGCCCTTAGATCTCTATCAATTTCAGCATTGCAAAAATTCCTTCCATTTAAATTGCTCAATAAAGATATACCATTAGAAGATGCTTGTTTCTCTCCTTGAATTCAAAATGGGGCCCAGTGTACATTAGCTGACATATCAGGTTGGCATTTAAATGGACAATTTTCACTTGTATTTTTGAGGCTTTTACAAAAGGCAACTTCTCTTGCCCTTGCATCCCCTCCTTCCCTGAGTCCTTTCATCCCCTTCCTCCTCCTTAGAAAAAAAAAAGAAAAACAAAGAAGAAAAACCAAATTCAGAGGGTTTTTTCCTTAACCCCAGTGCATAAAATGTGACTGTATTCTTTGTTTCAATGAAGACCTAAGAGAGTTACAAGTGCCATGCATGGTGCTGATGGCAGCACAGGTAAACAGGTAACCAGGTAATGTAAAAAAGTAAAGGCTCTGCTCTTTTCTGGGCTAGCCTGACTTCTAGAAGAAATCAGTAATGGTTTTGAAGAGTCCTGAGGAGAGCAATATGGAGGTGCACTGGGAGACATTTTCCAACTGCCAGAATTTTAGCTCTGTGAATGAGAATGGAGAGTTGTAATCATTTTTTCATGTTGCCATCTTTTTGTTTATTTGTACCACTCGTATTCTCTTAGAGAGAAGAAAACCAGAGTAGATTGCATATCATCATGACCAAGTTAATAAACAGTACAAAAGAGAGGAATAAGGAGAGTTGGAAATGTTCTTCTCATGTTATAGCAGGGTGCTTGTGCTGGCTTTCCTGTCGTGTTATGCATGGACAGTATGGATTCCTGACAAAACAATGCTGTTGTAACAGACAGCAATAAATACAAGCATATTTATAGGTTTCATACTGCTTATTCATTTGAAGAACTGTTGTCTTCCATATTTTCCGACATACATATTATCTGCTTGATAATACAAAGAAAATGAGTTGTGTGAAATTCAAGTGGGTGGAGGTGGGTGACCAGTTTGAAAGCCAACTGTAATACCTGTCCTACCTTTCTGTCATATATCTCTCATTTTCCCTGCACGATGTCAAGGCTGTAAGCACTTTGGTATGAAGATGATGAGGAAAAGCAAGAAAGTCATCATTGGAATAGCTGCTATACATAGTGTGCTCTTTCTTCCTCTTTCCCAAGGAAAACATATCATCTAGTAGTCTGTATTACAACATGATAGAATCTAAAGAGCCTTAAAACAACCTCTGAGGTGCAGAGGCATATTTCAGCTGGTTGGTTGTCCTTCGCGTCTTTTCCACTTTCCAATCAACTCCATCTTCCAGACCAAATGATTATGATTTCGTCATAAAGAATATAGACTACTTCACTGTGAGGTTTTCTGTTTGCATACAGAATCCCAGTGAAATCTGAAAAGGGTCATTTGTTTCACATTCATAGAGCTGGTTGTCAATAGCTCCTAAGTACTGAGGAAGCTTGGACTTGTTTATCCACTTCTACACGTAAACCTAGAACACTGCCATCTTATTTACTGCATAGACTCCAGGGATGGCCTCATTTTGAACCCCTGTGCTAGTTACTCCCTTTTTTCATGGCAGAGTAATACCCAGTGTTAAACGTAATACAATTAATTCAAAGACAATTAGCTTCCTCAAAAATATATTAAAGTAATGGAAAATTGCAATCCTTTTTGCCTCCACTTCGGTAACTACATGGATTCCTAACAAGTAAATATTTTTAAATTACACCCAAAGTACTTTATAGTGTTTATACATTCCTTCATAGGCAGTTATTGGGATCTTCTTGCTTTAGAATGTAATTTCTCTGTTGTCTGTTTATGTTTTCAGTTGAGAGCTGCTTAAAACATTTAATTTTATGTAAGTCTGATTTGGTAACATGTTGAGTTGAGCCTAATCCTTGGGGAAACATTTATATTTCACTGTTAGGCAATAGTTGTTAATGTTTATTCATGAAGGGTACATTACTCAAATAACCGACCGTAGACAAAAATTAAGATGCGTTAGCAAAATTTTGTGAACAGATGTGGCAATCCCAAGTCATCCTTTTAAGAATCTTTCAACTAAATTTATAAACAGGAATGTTCTGTTTAGGGAGTAGTTTGCTCTTTACTTATTTCTCTCTTTCTACCTGTTACAGCTTGGAGAAAACAAGAGTTGGAACGGTCAGAATGTTGGGTTTCCTGAGCCAACAAGTAACAGTAAGTATTGCTTTCTAAAGTTATATCTATTCTTACCAGTCTTGGTCTCTGTAGGATTTGGATTATTTAAGACAATTGAAATGTTTTGAGTAAATATTTAATGGTGTTTATTGCAATTAGATGAATTATCTCCTGATTGTGCTGTGTGTGCAGGTATGACAGAGTGCAGGAATAAGGAGATTTTTATTTACTTGTTGAATCATTGAATCCTTCAGTTTGTAAGGGATTTTGGAAGGTTGTCTGAACTGTCTACTCAAAGCACGGTCAGTACCGAGTTCAGACAAGGGTTCCTATGTCTTTTTAGCAGTTCTCCAAGGACAGAGATTCCATATCTTCTCTGGACACCCTGTTCCAGTGTTTAACTATCTTCACATTGAAGTTTTTTTCTTTTATCCTTGTCAGAACATCTCTTTGTTTATGACTATCATCTATTGTTCTTCTTCTATATACCTCAGTAATGTGCCTGGCTCTGTGTTTTTTAACAACCCCTTCTTAGATATTGGAAATCTGCTATTAGGTCTCTCACTGGAGGCACTATTAAGACCTCACTGTCCTCTAAATCTGATCCCCTAAACAGATTTCCATCATCTAGTGATTTATCTACCTAGATTCTAACATCACAGCTTGGACACAGGGATGCTGTGGGAGATGTGCTGTCAATAGGCTGGTAAAGCAAATGTAAATGGTATCCACTGCTCTCCCTTGATTCATAAATCCAGTAATTTTATCATAAAAGGCTGTCACATTGTTGAGGCTGGGTTTTATCCTTGGTAAATTCATGTTGGTTGTTCCCAATGGCTTTTTCCTCCTTCGTGTGCCCACAAACAGCTTTAAGAGGACCGTATGATTTTTCCAGGGACTAAGATGAGACTACCCAGGCTGCGTTTTTTTTATTATCTGATCTCCAAGGAAATGGGAAGTGAAATGTGATGTAGCTAGCATTTCAAAAGACATGCAGCATTTATTTCTGACATTGCCCTTCAGAGACCGCTGTGCTTAATTCCTTAACTCCTTTGTCAAGGGTACCAATCTAGAGGCAACATTAATAATCAGTTGATTAAAGTGTATCTTTTTTATTTCACTGAGACTGTGCTATTCTTTTGCAAAATAGGAGAGATTTGAACCCAAAATGTTATCAATGGCCATACACTTTTTTACTGATTCTTTAACTCCTTACCTCATAAAGAACCTTTCTCTTCTAGGGTATTTTCTTTAAAATTTACAGTTTAACTGTAGAAAATTCACAGAATGGTTTTGTTTCTTATTTAGATAACCAGTAAGTTCAGTTGATACCTTTCTACTGAATAGCTCTATAAAGATGCCTGGTTTTCAGAACGTGACTGAGGTCAGAGGATTGCTGCATTTGGAGAAGATTTATGCAGTACCACTTGATATTTCTCACTAGTTTTCCAAAGACATGATTGCTTATTGAGATGTTGTGCTAGTATTTAGTAGGGGAATGGTCTGCTGGTACCCGGTTACCTATGAGCACTTTGCCTGCTCTGCTTCTAGTACAATATTATGTGTTAGTTTCCCACACAGGGAATGCATAAAAAGTTCAGAAGAGCTAATATTGTTTTCCCTGTGCACCCCCACTGATCTTCCCCTAAGCCCTTGAATACAAGATAACTTCAGAGCTTTTTAATCGAGGAGAACTTAGGAAATTAGAAGAGTTTTCTTATTTTGAATGAAAGAAACCACTTGTCTACGTGATCTCTCATGCTCCTGTGTAGTGCAGGGGTTTTCTAAGGCAGTTTCAAACAAGTTCCACTGTTTGAGATAAAAAATGTCACATCCTTTCAGGTATGAATATGCTAGTTTATTTTTAAGAGCAGCTGTTGTTGGCAGGTGAATCTACTCTTGAAGTGTCAATTTTATACTATGAAGTTTTAAAGAGGTGAAGTGGAGCAGCTTCCTTCCTTTTGTATCCTTCTTATGTGAGAAATGTACGGTTTTGCATTTCTTGTTACCCTAAACCTTAAGTTTCAGGGGCCTTAAATATCTGAGGCTCTAAGATTGCTACATCTAGCATTTGGCAGCTCTTATTCAGATTTCCAGTAATTTTATTCCAGGAAAACAATTTTGTCCTGCTAGGGCAGCATATTGTGCATCAGTTTCCTTTTGCAGGCAGATATTCTTTCTTTGTGTGCATAATGTACTGTGTTTCCATCTGAAACCATGTCAAATAAAGCTGGAATAGTAAAGGGAAGTTGCATACTACAGTGCAACAAAACCAAAGTCATAAGAGTTCTACATTTTAGTACAGCTGAAGAACAGTTTTCATTGTACCCTTATTATATAGTTTGTTTTTGCTGAAAAATGCCCTACAATTCTAATGACTAGCTCAATATATGTCTAGTATTCCCTACTTTTGAAAATTCTTCTAGTATTTCCTATTCTTGAAAATTAACTTCTCCTGTTCCCCTCTATCATGTTATTTTTGCAATTAACCTTCCGGAAAACCTCACTTCTGTTCCTCCTACTCACTGGCAAAGCTCCTTCCCACAGGTTTATTTCTTTACCTTTCCTCTTCATTTCACAGTTTTCAAGAAAGATGAAACATGAAGCTATTTCTTTCTTGGTTTGGAATATCTTAGACATTTTAAAATGTGAAATGGCAAGAACATTAAGGTTTTTTCCCTGATGTTTCTGGAAGAGGTTTTGAGAGTCTGTGAGCAGACCAGAAGCATTTACAGCCCATACAGAAGATGTTTACTGTAAACAGAATGCTCATTTTTCTCTCTGGATTTGACTTAAGCCATTATCAACAAGAAGGAAACATGAAACAAATAAACAATCATAATGCAAAGTGTATTTTCGTGGGAACATATTTTCATTTTATATTTCTGGATGGGGTAATCACAAACATCATACAGTATGTGTTCGAGGAAAAGCTGTAGACGAGCTATGAAGAACAATGTAAAAATAAAAGTAACAGTACTTTTATATATTATCATTCTAAAGAGGAAAAAAAAACCCCATAACTATTTTTATATGTTTCTCACCTATTTTCAGCAGTGTGGGGAGTCACAAAGCATGTACTGGAATGCTCATAATTAAAAAACCCCAACCTTCAGAGCAATCCTACCTCACTCTAAAGGACAAGCTCTTTGTTTTTCTTGCCTAACATTTTATTACTAGAGATTCATGCATGACTTTACAGTCTTTGTTCTACAGAGTACATTTGCTCCTGCTGTTTGTCCACCACCTGAAATCATAACCATTTGTTTGTGACATCACAATTAGTTACTGTGAAGATGATTAGATTGTCACCAACAGACAATTATGATTTCAGATGGTAAATGAGCAGCAGGAGCAGATGATCTCCTAAGGAACAAAGATACTTGATCTCATGCAATTGTTCTCAGGGACAAAAAAAAAGGAGAGAAAAAACCAAATAGATATTAAAAATACTTTCTTCAGTCTGTACTGAGGAAATCTGAACATTTTTCCATAAATAGCCCTTATTTCAGTATTTTTTAAAATCTACTTCAATAATTAAGAATATAAGTAATATAAAAACATGTGGTGTTATTGTAGCCCTAATTGTCTGGTTGCATTCGGATTCTTACTTAGATGTTTCTTTGCCAGCTTTTGGGAGAAAATAAATGCAACATAAATCATGTATTTATGAAATTTTACATCCTAATACATTTTCACTTTGAAGAAAACAAAATTTATGTGAACTTTGTTGTTGTGGCCCTCACTAGTTTTATAACGAGAATATATCTGGTCCTCTACGTGTTTATTTTTCGACTGAGGATCTTTGTGAAGACTTCCAGTAGATAATTTGATACCCCTGTATTTCCATGAACAGTAACTGAAGTCTGCAGCTTGGGAATAAAAATTTTGGTTTGTAATTTGGACATATTTAATTGGAATTTATTTATTTTGCTGAAGTATGTCATTCTTTTGAGTGTATTTCAAAGGTGATTTGCAGTGGATTGTATGCATTTTTACTCGCTAAGTACTGCTCTTGCATTGGACTTGGCTTTTAAATTGCTTCCAAACTTCCTAAACTTAGTTGTCAATTATAATGCACTCTTGCTAGGAGCTAGATTGATGCATCACTAAACATTGGTGGAATTAGTTACCAATCTGAATAGAAACCACAGTAAGAGGGATTGACAACACCACTTATTTGGTGAAATAAAGGCCACAGAACAGTAGTTTCCCACTGTTTGTTTTGGGGTTTCATTTTTCTGTTTTATGGGGTTTTTTAGCAAACATACTGTGAGGTGAACATTATACCATCACTGGAGCAGTTCCATCAGCTGAGCCACTTGTCTACACTCTGTATGTCTCACAAACTTGTCTAGTGTCTCTTATCACAGTTGGTTATGTTTAAATAACACCTTGTCTCTGTAGCTGCTGAGTTGATGTGCTAATTTTCTAACTAAATTTTCTTTCCAAATGAAGACACAGAAAAATTTAATTTAGGAGCAGAGAAGATTTGTCCAATTCTGTTTCTTCCCTGAGTTACTGAAGCTAGGAAATCCATGCTGTATTTGGCGTTGTTAATAACTGATGTGTTATTTTTCAGTTTCATCTAGCAATGAGAATGAGATAACTTTATTGAGAATAATGCCAATTAAATGCATCTTGCATATACTTTTTGAAATAATTGATAAAACATTTAAAACACCTAATATTGAAACCCATCTCCTATTAACAAAACTGGGAAGGGCGTGAGGTTGCTTTTTCCTTGCTGGTTTGAGAACTAGTGGCAAAAGCCAAATTAGCATTTTTATGTGTGACTTGGGTACAGGTCTGGAGTGTAAGATGGCAACTGCAAGTGGTCCTCCTCCTTTCCCCATGTTTCCCCTTTTGAGATGCTCAGGCGCTTAAAGTCCTGGCAAGTGTCTTATCTTTAGGGATGATGCTTTCTTCGCTGAGTTTAGAGTACAGTGTATATTTATA
Source organism: Acanthisitta chloris (assembly GCF_000695815.1). NCBI lineage: Eukaryota > Metazoa > Chordata > Aves > Passeriformes > Acanthisittidae > Acanthisitta > Acanthisitta chloris. The sequence goes on along the minus strand of NW_008664702.1, from coordinate 149,558 downwards.
AAGTGCCTGGTGTTTTAAACATGTGCCCAGAACATTGGGAGACTTAGATTTAGTTTCCTTCTTCAGCAGAAGTAGAGTACTCATGGGATGCAGAGTAATCTGAAGAATGGCAGCCACCTTTTGGAGATGTGTGTCTTATATGATTTGCAGACAGAAAAGAAAAAGTCAGATGCTGTCAATATGCAAGAAATCCACAGAGAAGGAGTGACCTAAAGAAATCATGACTTTGTAGTTTGTTTATGCAGTGAGTTGAAGGTGTGGATGTGTATTCTGGTGTTCTCTGACTGGTTTATGGATATTATATTCTGCATATTTTACATACAGGTTAAAAGAAAAAGTGTTGCAAGCAATCTGCTGCCTGGTTCTCGAGTAGTTTAGATTGTGCATATGTAAGAAACATAGAGTTGGTCTGTGGGGCTTGTGGTTTGGGTGCCCTCAGGCTGAGAAGGAGCTCAAGTCAGCTTTGTAGGAGACTGCTTAATCAATATGCTCTCAATATACAAAATACATAGAGAGAACAGCCACCATGGGAGTAGATAGGCAACTCTGTGAGTAGACATTATTTCAGATAACTTATCTTTTTCCCAGTTCTCTAAAATTCCTGTATGAATTACATTTAGTGATGATTGCTAGTCTATTCCTTGGAAAAAAATCTGCATGTGAAGTAACAATGCAGAGCTCTTTTTTGATGTTAACTCTCAAATTCAAGTACGTAATTCTGCAAATTATCTGCATTTAGTTTTCTGTCTTCAGCCAAGTAAATGGAGCAGTATTCACCTCAATATGGTTTTCTCTAAATACTTTCACATTTCTGAAGTCTTTTCTCCTTTACCTAATCCTTTCTCCCCAAGCTGGAGCCCACTGTCTCCCTCACCTAGGATAATAATGTCCTTGAAAAATGGAATCGATTGAACTAAGATTTAATTGCTGTCAGAACCAAGACTTAATTCTTCACTCTCTTCTCCATCCCTTTCCATCAAGCATCTTATCCATATGACTTCCACCTCCCCTCACCACTTTCTCCTCTGGTTTCATCTCCACTCATACCTATGCTGTGCTTGTTGTTGGCTACCTTGACCTTCTTAGAATCGACAACCTCTCTTTGTCTACTAGACTTGCTCTTTCTTTCATCTCTTCTTTGTGTGGGTCATGCCTTTGTTTTCATCATCACCATTGTCATTCCTCTCCTAATCTGTTAATGAATAGTCTTGCCTGCTCAGGTCACCTCTGGTTGCATGTAGTCAGTCCTAATTGCATTATCCTCACAAACATCACTTTGTTGCAGCTTTTACTAGCACCTTGGTCTGCCATGTCACAGGCTTGATTTGGTCCCACTCCAAATGTGCTGATCCCCTTTACTGATAAGAATACTGTTCTTCCTTCTGCATTTAGATTGGTTCTTTTCTGAACCCGCTTCTTCTTAATTTTAAGGTTTTCTGGTACACTGATATATTGTTGGAAAAGTATGATGCAGAAATTATCATGCATAAAAATTATGGTGTAGATGTTTCATCTGTCTATTGGAATATTTCATAGAATATCCTGTAGACATTCCCCACTGTGAACACTGTCTTATATTTACCAAAGTCTTGTGTTCCCAAGCAGGAGTAAAGATGTGGGAGAATTCAAAGGACTTTCCTCACATGAGTTATATGCCAAATGTTACAGAAGTGTATACAATTCAAGTCTCCTGTAATATCCGTTCTGGCTGTACAGAAAATGTTCCAGTGAAATTAAAAGTATTGAGACCTGACTTCATGAAGAATAGTATTTACTTCAGTGTCATGGTTATTTTAAGGTTAAATAACTTAGTATTTTAATGAGCGACTTTATATAACATCAGTTTGTTTAAGGTCATGTAGACGAGATCTTTTGATTGAAAGACATTGTGTAATGACAAAACATTTTTTCATGTCTGAATATTGCAGTAGTTGGTGACTTAGAAATACCACAGATAGCTGTGTTAAGTAGGTAATGATTGAGTCTTGGTACTTCAAGCCAGGATTGTGTGTAGATGATTACTGAGAACGTAATGGCCACACTATTTGCCTGTTCAATTGAGACGAGATCTTTTGATTGAAAGACATTGTGTAATGACAAAACATTTTTTCATGTCTGAATATTGCAGTAGTTGGTGACTTAGAAATACCACAGATAGCTGTGTTAAGTAGGTAATGATTGAGTCTTGGTACTTCAAGCCAGGATTGTGTGTAGATGATTACTGAGAACGTAATGGCCACACTATTTGCCTGTTCAATTGTTTGAATGACCTGAGTTCCTGCTCTGAGGTAATAAAATTTGAAAATATTCTAGTATATAAATGGGCTTTTACAGTGAGTGGAGTAAAAAAATGATAATTTCTTGTTATTATGATATTTACTTTTTTCAGTCTTGCTATTGATGTAGTTACTTGGTTTTGTAAATTCTCTTTTTTACTCTCAGTGGATTTGTAATGGGCCATATTGTAGAGCATGTTGAGAACCTCACAGTTCTAGGGAGTAATTATTGCCTGTGAGCGTCCTCTGTGCATCTTAGGTTCTGGCCCATTTTAACTTACAGAGGTAGTTCTGTGAAGTCAGGATGAGATCTGGGTCTAACATTTCCTGCTTGTTGCCTTATGTAAGACTTTGCAGCAGAGTATCAGAAGGCTTTATTCAATGTGAATACAGATAACATAATCTGAAAGAGGTCTTGGATGATTATCTATCAAGCATTTTTTCAGTTCCAAAATACTGATTATCTCGTTATAAACAATATTTTCTTTAGCCAGTGATGGGCAGTTTCAAATATCAGGGTGCTAAACTTAATTTATGAGCATGTCATATACAGAATTATGCCATGGTTTACTCTACATCATTACACAAGCCATGAAAGCACTCCTTCATGCCAGTGCCCCATGTCACTAGTTGTAGTGCAGGGAAGAGCACATGTTCAGTTGTGTCAGGGGGAGTCATATACCAGCTGACACTGCTTCTGACACACCAAGTATAGCTTTCCTGTAGGATAAGTGAGAGCCTAGGGAGAAAATTGTATTCTCCAAGAAAGAATAAAGTTGTGATTTAGACTAAGTATACTGAGAGTTCATAAACATGAAGAGTCAGTGAGTGACCTTGAACTAGGAGAAGTCATGGAGTGAAGGCAGCAGGAAAGTATCCCTACAGCGTTGATCAACCAGAAAAGAGGAAATTAACACAGACATATATATATATATGTATGATGTATGTATGTATGTATGTATGTGCAGATTGACAACACAAGCCTGATTCTGTGGGCCATCTTGTGGAGTTGAATGGTAAAAGTGAAATCTCAACTTTTCATGTTTTCTGATCTTCCTGACAGAAATAGAAAATTGGAAATGGGACACCAGAGGTACCCATGTAGACGCTAACACATGTGAGTGTGCAGGCAATGCTGTCATCACTCTGAACTTCTCTTAATTTAGTAGCCCACTGCTGTGGAGTAACTTGTCACTGTCCTTATATCAGCAAATTCCATTTTTTGTAGAGTCTTACTACGCTGAGGCTCATTCAGTAGTACTGCTGGTTATTCTCCTTCTTCACCCCATTCTCCGTGCACAAATTCCTCTGATTGTTGGTTTTGTTTTCCACAAACTCCAGACAGTAGAGGACCCTTTTGTAGAAAGATCCCCCTGTCTTCTTAGCCAAGGGGACACTACAGAGAAAGGGTTAGGGTTAAAAATAACACAACTCTGACAGAACTTTTGGAGACTGCGTCTACTATGGCTGCTATGAAAAAAGGTGGAATCAGAGCACCCAGATTGCATTTCCAGGGGAAGACTTGTGAAGGATAGTTGGGCCATTTTGTGTCTTAATTGTATATTTGCTTCAGACTCTAAACTGTTTTGTCGCTTAGGTTATCTAGTGTGTGACAGCAAAAGTAGACAATGGGAGATGAAGAAATTTATTCTTAGGGAAGAGAGGTCTTTGGTGTGTTTTTGTAGACTTCAGAAGATTGTGAGTGACTGCTAACAATTACTACCAGTGATGGGTAAGACATGTTTTTCAAAAGTTAGTGTTTACATTGCACAGCTAGCCTGCGTGTTTTTGTGGCACGTTTGCCTACAGGTTTAAATAATAAAAATGGAAATTATTTTAACGTTTCATGAATATACCTCTATGTTAACGTCCAGCAGAAGGTGCAAGTTGTTGCTCTGAATGGTACTGATATAGATCCCATGACTCCTAGTAATTACGATTCTACCTTTGGAGTATGGTGATGTTGGTATGGGATAAGTGTCTAGTGGACACAAAAGCCCAGTTTTATTTTTAGCTGGAAACAAACAAAAATATGAACATATTCACCTGGAGATGTTCTCCTGCAATGCATGAAGGTATAGAGGACCGTTAGAATTTCTTTCTCCCACATTTTTAAATGAACTGATTGAAGACTAACTAAGTTAATTTCTGAAGAATTCTTTTGTTCTTGCACTTAATCCTCTGTTGATGTTGTTGGGATAAATTTAGCACTGCAACTAAACTGTTCTCTATATATATACACAGTCTTCTACAATACAGCAGAGTTTAAACAGATTTTTTAAATATCATTCTTCACTGTTTCGCTGTTGCGAACAGAGTTGTGTTGTAGGCAACAGGCAATAGCGAGGAATTATATGTAAAAAATCCTCAGTAATATATTAAAAATAGATACTGAATTGCACTTAATATATGTTTGATAGAAGTTTTCAAAGAGACCAAGTTTTTACTGGCTTTTTAAAACAAGTTTGTAAAAAGCTTCATGAAACATAGTCCCTGAATATAAAAAGTTAATAGCTTACAACTATATTAATGTAATGTCTAGAATATTACATTACTTTGTTTCCAGAGATAATCAATGATGGTAATATAATATCTGCCTTTCAGAGCCAATGTATGATTTAAATTAATTATTGCTTATAAAGCACTTTGAAGTCTTTAGCAGTAAGGTGTTGCAAAGTGTAAAAGTACTATTATTAATGTAACATCACCATTGAAGTCAGTACTTTAAGAGCATTTGCTATACTCTGTTCAGTATCTTTTTATTCATCATATGCTGCATATTAGTTATTTTAACATTTAGAAATCTTAGTAATCTGGAAGTATTCCAAACCATTGTTCCAGACAGCAGTTAGATATTTGGGTGGATCATGTAAAAACAGTGAAATGGCTGAGAAAGCATGTAAAATGTTTGTTTTAAGTAATATTACATCAATGGAACAGAAATCTGCAGCACTGGACTTGATTTTAAACTTCTTTAAACTTTTTTTAAGTTAACATTGTACTGTGTTTTTCTAAAAATGATTGGGGGGACTAATATGATGTTATTCCTAAACAAGTAGACTGTTTTATCTTTTGTTCAGTTTTTCATTTCTGTTTCTGAAATATTTGTAGGAAAGGAGATTTACAGTGGGCAGTTCTTAGGAGGAGGTGAACACCTGCCACTCTATTATTGTTGTTGTTTGGTTTTATAACCTAACATCAACTATCAAGACCTGTATTATCTATTTTTTTTTTAAATTTTCATTAGTGTTATCTCTTGTATAAGACTATTTAAAAATATGAGCAGTGGTAGGTCTTGGAGGTTATAGCCTCAGAAAAAGGGTATAAAATCTCTCATCATATAGTGATTATGTACCATAAAATAATGCTGTGTATTTACACAGTTATTTAACTATAAGGTTAGATTCTAAAATGTCCCAGATGGAGAAAAAGAACTCCCACTTTCCCAGCAGCATTGGGAATTTGTGCTAGCTCCAGAGTTTATCTCTAGAGTTCAGTTTACCGGAGTCAGTTCCAAATAGGATAAGGCCCCCTTAGAGTTCAGGGTCCAGCCAGGCTCTCCAGGCTCCATGAAGCTAGGTGAGGAGAGCAATCAGTTGAATAACTGTGTCTTTCTCAATGGTATAATCAAGCGTTCCAGATTTCTGAAAGTGATATGACCTTCAAAGCCAAATGTGCAAGTAAATCAATTAAGATTCACCTGTAAGCAGTTTGCTGAGTTGGCAGTGAGGAAGTTCCATTTTCACCGTGTAGTTGAAAATGAGAATATTAATTACCGGTAATATTTTTTGAGTCTTCTCATTGTGGTAGACATTCTATTTAAAAGTACTACTTGCACTACTAGGGTTAGAGGAATCCTTTCTAGGTACTGGAAATTAATTTCCTTCTCTTCTTTGAATTTGTTCTACATTCTGAGATTAATTTAATATACACTGCAAATGAATTAAGCATTGAACTCTTTGATTTCTCTTGGGATTACTAAATCAGTTAACAAACAGGTTTATTATCCCTAGAATTAAATGCCATATGGCTCAGGTTCACACATGTTATTTTCAGATATATGCTAGAAGATTAAAGTATGCTATTAATATGAAATTACACATTTCAAGCTCATTTTCCAATGTATTAATAAGGAGAAAAAGATTTTCCTCTTATATCAGCAAACTGGTTGCTCATGTTTCCAACAAACGCTTCATTGTATAAAAAAGCTAGCAGTCTTCAGACTTAATTCTGCACATTTCCATGCACAAGAATATCAGCAAAACTGATCAAGTGTATATTTCTGTTTCCAAGCTGCTTCACAAGCAGATTTAGGTTTGAGATACTTTCTAAAAATATCTTAAGATTTTTGAAATGTAGACACATTGCCCCTAATTTACATGTCACTGGAAATGTTTAAAAGCAATTCACAGAAATAAATCTAGCTCTTTTAAATGTTTAACTCGTATTGATATTAGTGATGACACATATATGCTTTCCTTGGTCAGTATAAACATTCTCAGAGGCAAGTAGCTATTTGCAATATAGGATGCCATATATGCAACAAAATTAATAAATATATTCCTTTTCACTGCAGAGCAGGCAGTCACATCAGAGTCATTAGCACAGTAAGGATGTGGCTGCAGGGCAATTACAGGTTTTTTAACCGTGGGCTGCTGTGGTAATTCAGCAAACACTTTCAGCCAGCACTTGAGCCAGTGCTGCTGCCACAAGGACCCATCCTGCCCTTCTTTTGCTTCCAGCACCTCATTCTTGTGAGCATCCCTCTATGCTCCTACAGGTGCTGGTGCTGGCCCAAGCAACAGAGCAGCTGGAGAGTACAAACAGCAGCTGTAGGTGGGAGAGAAAACTAAACTACTTCTGGTGGCAACAGTGCTGGCATAGAGTAGTTTCAATTATTTGTGAAATAACAACCAAAATTATTG
>NW_008664702.1:138338-142337 GCF_000695815.1 Acanthisitta chloris | reverse complement strand
GGAAATAATGATTGTGCTACTATTTTGAAGTAGCATCTGTTCCTCGTGGTTTGTAGCATGTATTTGTCCATGTTGTGTACTCTGTGCTAGCCACAGTTTTTAAAGTCCAGGTTTGTACCTTTTTAAAAGAGTTGGGGAAGAGGAAGAAAAGAGGCACTTCAGATCTCCTTTGTTTCTAAATAAATGACATGATTTCATTTACAGTTGCTGTGAAAAAAAAAAAAGAGATTGCTCCTAAATTCTTACTTTGTTCTTCACTGAAAAATATGTTAATGAAAATTGCTTACATGTAAAACCCATTCTAGAGTAATGAGAGTGCTCTTTGTTTTTTGTTTTCAGCACCAAAGGGAATACTCCATCTCTCTCCTGATGTTTATCAAGAGATGGAAGCAAGCCGCAACAAGTCAGCCCCTGGTACCACTGTAAGCTATTTGTCATCCAAAGAAATGAGCCAGACTTCTAGCTCTTTCTTCAGCATATCTCCTACAACAAATAGCACGGCTACGATTGCCAGGGAACTTCTCATGAATGGAACATCCCCAACTGCCGAAGCCATAGGTCTAAAAGGAATATCTCCGGCTTCCCCCTGTTCTACAGTGCAGCCTTCAAAACAGCTGGAGTATTTGGCAAGGATTCAAGGCTTTCAGGTATGGGAGAGGGAAAATGAAGCTCTTCAGCCAGAATCATAGCGTTGCCATCAAGGTTTCACTCTCGCCCTTTTGAATGTGGGCATGCATGTAACTTATCTTGTAAAATTAGCTGGTGTCCAAGGCAGTTTCTGGGTCCAGGAGATACAACTCTGCACCAATACACGTCCTTCCTTCTCTTTTTTGTTCCTTACATTCATCTTACTGCAGGCCATCTTTCTGTCCTTTGTTTATTCTCCTTAAATAATTACAGGCTTAAATTATGCTTTTTACTTGCACTTCTTTGAGTCTTCACCTCTTTGCGTTAGAAGCTTTACATGCTGCTCTGGCATTGGTTTCTCTCTTCAACTCTGATCCAGGAGGTACCGACACAGCACCTTACCTTTGCGTTTGTCTTCCTGGCCAGGTCATTAAAGTAATTCCTTTGCTTCCCACCCTGCACCTCTTAGCTGTAACCTGAGAACTATGTTTTGCTCAGAAGGTGCAGCCTAGAAGCAGACCTGGTATCAGAGTAATGCAGAATGTTTTTTGCCATCACAGTCAGTACTAGAGAATGTAAGATGAACCGCACTGGGTCAGGTCATGAGTCCTTTGGCACTGATAACCTGTATCCAGCAATGACAAATACCCTACATTTCACAGGACAGTGGCAGCCTCTGTAGTAGCAGTCATTTATGTGGTGTGGAAGATGGGAAAAGGAAGCCTCTTCCTTATCACGTTGTATGCAAAATTACATGTGTAAATGGATAGTGGCTCATTTTACTGTGTTGCACCATCAGAGATAGGACCAGCTAGATAGAAATATACTTTTTCCTGTCATAGGTTTTTCGTTTGGGTTTTTGCTTCGTTTGGGTTTTTTTTTCCTTTTCAGAGTTGTGAATTTGTTTCCTTCAAAAAGCTGGTTTCGTATGCTGTAGCATATGTAATTTGGTCATGTCACAAAATTCTGAAAATGAGAGGCTTCTGTTAGAATTTTTGCATGCCTGATAATGGATTTTTTCATCAAAGCCCATGTAATTTACAAAGTATGCAGTTGTGGAAGTAATTTAAAAGAGGCTGCTAGAATTCAAGAAATAGTGTCAGATGTTCTGTTGCTATAAGCAACATAGTTAAATTACATTTGCCTACATCAGATATCACCAGTTGTGGATTTGACCTAACACTGTTTCTGTGTAAAATGTACATTCAGCTTTCTTTTGGTCTTCATTTTTGAAGTGTCATTTTGGATTCATTAGTTTGAATGTGTCTTAACGAAAGAAACGATAAAAGCCTCAGCCTCGCTGTAGTAGAGTTAAGCTGCTAAAAGGAATTCAGTTTTTCTGAGTTCCATTTGTTACCTGCCTGCAGTAGAAACAGATGAATTCTGATGAAAAGAAATTCAATCCGTGAAGTTTTCACTGCTCGCTTTCACATCTTGTCAGATTGCTTGTGTCTACTAGTAACGCTTTATTTTCATAGAACCGATGCACAATTTATGTTACTGTTTTGGTTCCTACTTGCCTACAGTATGTGGTAACTGTAAAATGATTAGTTGTGTTTGTCCTGGGGTTTTTTTATGCTTTGATTCTAGATGCTTATGTAGAAATTGTTTTTAAAGGGTCTTACCTTGAGCCAAAAAATATAATCCATTTCATCCGTAAACTAGACTACTACTTTTTACTTGGCCCTAATACAAATCAAGGAATTTGGTACAGAATCTTGATTATTAACATCTATCCACTGTGTATGTAACTGACGGTTTTACATCATCTTAGCAAGCTTTTTAACACCTTGCTTGAATAAGCTTGGTATTGATGTGAAACTGCCACTGCTGGGTGGCTGAGACGAGGTGGAGCAGTGAACAGAATCTCTGTGGGAAATGGCTCAGTGGCCTGTCAGGTGCATATCACAGGTCTCTTCACCATTTCAGCCTAGAAGGCTCTTTGTGTGTAAGAGTTTAAAAGCCGATTTCTTTACAGGTTAACTTTCTCAGGCATATTTGCTAAGTAGAAAACTACTGCATTTGCAAATAGCTAGCTTGTTTCATGTTTCCTAAATGATCCAAAATGATTTTTAAATTGTTAGCATGTATTTGTATTCTGGTCCGGACGATAACCATAGTTTTGTCTTTCATTGAAGAACGTATACATTCTGTTCTGTTACAATGTATTTTTGAATTTTTAAAAAAAATCAATAAATACTCATATGATGTTTCATTTGTAAATGTAAACACTGTTATTTGCTTATTTGAATGGTTTTCTTGAACTACTTTAGCTGCAGGGGACACATTTTTTCCACGTGGTTATTTAATTTAAATTCTTCTAAACTGTTTGTATATGATCTCATCCATGTTCTATTGTAAGCCTTTAATATTAAGAGTTACTGGGACCAATGTATAGCTCAGTTCTAAAAAATTGAATTTTTATTCTTTATGGTTTATTATGCTAAAGATTTTTGTAATTGATAAGCAGCAGCTCAGTGTCACTGAAAAACAGGTACTTAGCTTGGATACGTTCAAAGCTCAGGCTTCAAATTACCAGCGATAATTAAACACACATACTTCAAGCAAGCCCTTACAAACTCTGAATAAAGCATTTTTTAGTGCTTACTTCATATTTATGAATACGATCTACCCGTTAATTGTTTTGCAGACTTTGCCTGGAAATTGTTTAAAGGAAAATTCAGCTTTGGTAAAATTGTTATTTTTAAGTGACTATGTGGTATTTTGGCCATTGTTTTGTAACCAGATTAGGAAAGTTATTTCTGCTGACTGTTTAAGTGCAGTAAATTATTCAGAGAGTTTGTTTAAATGGAAACATTTAGAGAAGTTGTTTACACATTACTAACTTGAGCCTCCAGTTTTTACTGAGGCAAAACACAAGTTGCAGGTAGTCCAGTAGGAAATTCCACTGGGAGTTTCCATGAAGTAAAGGTCGTAAAATGTAATGGTTGAGTGCCCACAGTCAGCCCCAGTGCGTGGCTGCAGCCATACTTGGCTTGCTGCATTGGCAAGACTTGGAGATCTTAACTCTTTCTCTGTAGTGGCTACATAACAAAACCTCACACAGGACATAGTTTCTATGTGATATATTCCCTTGATTGCAATGGTTACACAATTTATTTCTTTTTGCCCCTCCACATTTGTTTAGTGGCTGTTACTTTCCATACATTGATAGACTTTAATGTTTTATTGCTTGGCATTTCTAAATGTTCCTCATTTCCCCAGTGGCACATGTTTCTGAGTGACTGCATGCACAGGAGAGATCCTGCTGGATGCTCTAGAGTCAGGTTTACTTGTGGCTCTTACATTTCAGTGCATGGGTTTGAATTATTGGCAGTTAGGCTGAAACTAAATTTCTACACTTGTCTTATG
>NW_008664702.1:114394-138316 GCF_000695815.1 Acanthisitta chloris | reverse complement strand
CAGTGGCTTTAAAGAAAACAAAACACCTTGTGGAGGTTGGATTTGGAAATCAGTCTAGGAGGGCTTGGATCTGAGTACTGAGGTATGCATGTGAGGAGAATTTCAGGGAAATTCAACCTTCAGGGAATTTCAAAGAAAGAGCTATAGTTTTGGTCTGATCTGCACATAATTGACAATTTCTCTGAGCAGGTCAGATTTAAAAAGCACCTAAATACTCTTTTCAAATTGACACAGGTGCTGTGGATGCTAATAGCAAGTCATTTAAAGCTGTAAAATCAAACATCTAAAAAGGTAGATGCTTCTTGGGACAGATTAGGTGCCTGACCTCCAGTTCACTTGCAAGCCTGCACACCCTACGTAGTGTTTTGCAAACTTGGGCTATTGTTCCACACTCTGACCTCATTGCTTGAGGTCAGTCATACCTCTGAGACTTCTGTCCTGTGCTGTCTTGCTTGATGCAGACATGTCTTCATGTGCTATGGGTTGTCATTCTGCTGTGACTGGTAATGGTACTTTCCTTGGTGAGCAGGCTGAAGGATATGGTCATAGAGAGCAAAGAGGGGCAAGTCTGGTTTTTTTGGGCTCAGCCTAGAATGCAGAACAGCCATAGCTCAGGCAATGCTGTGAACGTTTCATGGCCTTTCTCAGCTTGGCTGTGGCTGCTAACAAGTGCAGCAGCAGCACAGAACTGGTGCCTGACTTCCCACCAATGGGATGGAGCGTGACCTTTGCATCTGTCCTGCCTGAATTTGTGATGGCTTGTGAATCCCAACCCATTTTTTACTTGAGATCTCTTTCTCTTTGACCAACATTAGATTCACTGTCAGAATTTCTTGACAGTGTTCATGATAATTAAATAGTTCCTGGACTGTTTAATAATGAAGAATTTGGACCTGAACCTATTTCTCAAGCAAATCTAGACACAGTCACGAAAATCAGATTTGAGTTCTGTGGGAATTTCTAATAACAAAAGAAATAAGAGAGGGATTCAGGATTGACCCTGAAGAAAATAATTGGGATATAAATTATTGTCACCACATCACAACTTTCATATCTTGATGTTTGATGCAATTGCCTTTATCTTCCTTCCTTAATATTTTGCATCCAACTATGCCATCTCATTGGTGATGGCTGAAATAACAATTTCAATTCAAAAGTTCTTTTCCAAAGCAAGTCACAGTTAAGTAATGTTGCTTACTTAGTTCAGTTAAATGTCATTGAACTTCACTAGATGGACACTGCTTTCCTTTCATTAGTTCTTGTTCATTACATGACCCAGCAAAATATGGATACTTAATTTGCACAAGCTCCTTGGGAGTCTTGACATTTCCCTTCTTTCTTACCTCTGAAGATGCTTTTTACTTCAGTAAAAGCAACATCTTCTCCCTTTTCAGTCTATCATTTCCCACAGCAAGTGGAATTTCTTTTTTGATTGAAGTTTCATCAGTCTTTGCCAGCACACTAGGATATTTGTTCATGATCTTCGTCATAGCTTAGGACTGGAAAACCAAGGCTGGATCATTTACTCATGCAAGTTTTATCTCCGAAGACAACAGGTTGATATACCAGTTCTGCATTTGAGCATCAGGACTGCGCTTCAAAAATTTCCGTAAACTTTCCACATTCACAAAAAAAGGACATGATAAATAAGAAGACAAGGTTATAGCAAGATATTTACCAGTCTCTTGAGCTCTTGAAGAGCGTAGGTCTCTGACTTAGCTTTGAAAAGTGCAAGAATTCATTGGTATGGGTTGCAAGGCTAAAGGGAAAAACAAGCAGAAAAAATCCCAAGCATTCCCCATTGACTTCAGATTCTAATAGCTACAGGAAAGAGTATTGTGAGCCTTTTTTTCTGTTGTTCCAGTGAGTGGAAGTAAGGTGAAAGCATTCTGAGAAAAGCTCTAGCCTTGCATCTCATTCTAAGCAGAATCTCCCTGCTGAGTAGCCCCATGGAAAGAAATGTAAACAGACAAACAAGAATGCTGTGATGGAGATGAACGCTTCAATAGAGAGCTTTGAAGCAACATGTTAAACTTCCATGGTTTCCCAGAAAATCAGTGGGCATTTCTTGTCCCTGGGTCTCTGATAGGCTATAGACTACCCTCTCATCCCAAATGTCCTGTCTCAGTTGTTACCACGCGAGATATTTTTTCTTTTTTTTTTTTTTTTTTGTTGTTGTTTTCATTTCTACTTCTTTTTCAGGATAGAAACCAGCAACTTCTCCTTGTTTCTTTCAGCTTTACTTGTGGCTCCCTGCTTTGCGTAAAGTGGCCCCAATCACCTTCACTCTTCCTCAGTAGGTACCTACTGAGCCTAGATGGCAAAAGGTTTTGTTAGAAGTTTAATCGTTTTGTGGTGGTTGTGTTTAAGTGATTCTTTATTTTGGGGATGAATTGGAGCTGAGCTGTGATAAACTGAACAAAACTCAAACCATCTCTTATGATGCATGAATATTGGCCAATGGGATTTTCTTCAGATTCCCCCGAAACACTTTAGAAAGAAGGAAAAAAAAGTAAAATTTTACTGTGTTTGGGGAGAAAGGGTTCTATGTACTGAATCTATTATAATGAATATAGTTATAGTGTTAGTTGCCAAAGACAGTGTGTTTTCAACGCTCCCTGCAGATGAATGAGTCAAAAAAAGTGTCTTAGCAAATCTCTAGATAAAGTCAATGAGGGAGTGTGTAGCAAATGCTGAAGACTAGAGTGTAAACCCAGATGATGAGCTGTTCTGTCCTTGAACATGCCAGCTGCAGCCACAGTTTGTGGCTGCTGTCAGCTTGGGGCTGGAATCCCAGAGAAATGAGCTAGTTCTGCAGAGTACAAAAGTCTCATCACTCATCCAGATTAGAAAAAAACAAACAATAATTAAAAGAATCTTTTGAAATTATAGCAGCAGGCTTCCTGGCATCATTAATGTAAAGCATATTTGAAAGCTATGTCAGAAAAATGTTTTTAGATAAATGGTTCTTTGAAGAAACCTATCTCCAAAAATCAGGAAAAGTTAGGATATTCAAAATTGAAGATGTTTGTAGAATAGTGTTAGAGAATACTATTGAAATAAAGCTGTTAAAGAAAATATTGCTTCATCCACATTTGGGGTCAAGCCTCCTGTAATTCTGTGTATATAACTGTGCATCTAGCCATTCCCCCTGAGTCTCAGTCAGGTGTACTAGCACTGTACCTTCTCATTGGTCAGATCAGTCTCTGTAAAATCATGTGTGGAATGATGTTGTGCTCTGTCCTCACCAAAAGCATTGAAACCTGGCCTGATTATCTCCTCTGTGTGCTGTACTGTGCCATGCTCAATGGCCAGTACAGTAATCTCAACAGCAATGTTTGTCTCTTTCCCACAGGGAGTATAAACACCTTCAGAAATGGTTGACAAAGTCCTCATTAACTCACTTGCTGTCTCTTCTGAAAACTGTGGGGGCTTTTCCTAATGGGAAGTTTGCACTTTCACCAATTACCAAACTATTGCTTGATGTTCTCATTACTATAAACTTTTGTTGTGGGTTAACTCCGGTGAACAGATTAAGCCCCATGCGGCTGCTCACTCCTCCCCCCTGATGGGATGAGGGAAAGAATCAGACGGGCATGAGTGATAAAACTCAGGAGCTGAGATAAAGACAAAAGTTGTGTGTGCAAGCAAAGCAAAACAAGGAATTCATTCACCACTTCCCGTGGGCAGGCAGATGTTCATCCATTTCCTGAAAGCAGGGCTCCATCACATGTGCCGGTGACTTGGGAACACAGACGCCACAACACCAAATGGCCCAACTTCCTCTTTTCTCCAGTTTTTATCACTGAAGAGACTGCCATAGGTGTGGGATGTCCCTTTGCTCTGTTGGGGTCAGCTGTCCCGGCTGCATCCTCTCCCAGCTCCTTGTGCACACCCTGCTACTCGCTGGTGGGATGATGTGAGTAGCAGTAAAGGCCTTGATGCTGTGCAAGGACTGTTCAGCCATAGCTAAAACATTGGTGTGTTATTGGCAATGTTTTTGTCACAAATCCAAAACTTAGCACTATACAAGCTACTGTGAAGAAAATTAGCTCCAACCCAGCTAAAACCAGTATAATATCCACCACTGACATCATGCTCAGGTCCCACACTATCAGACAGATCCTTCCTCATTGACCACCCATTCCTTTCCATCTTGTGATATATATACACAGATATCATTCCCTTAGTCTATGGACCAACCCTTTGAAAAGTCCACAGAGTCCACTGAGTCCATTTAGTCCACATTTACTCAATCTGTCACGGTGGTCACACAGGACAGGAGAGGTGTGTGGTGCATGGAGATATTGGGCACCCAAGTCAGCTCAGGTTGGGTCACTGTTGTGCTTTCACATCTTGTCATGAGGCTTGTCCTCTGTTGGTTCAGATGGTTCCTGCTCTAGTAATTTCCATAACATGCAACTCAAATCCCTGGGCTACAAAAATTCAAACTTATTGCCATTGCAGTCTTCACCCCTTGTCCCTTTGGACCAGACCATAGGGTTTAAAACTGCAATGAACTCCTCCCTTGCCCCTGCTCCAGGTTGGGCTTATCCACAGATACAGAGTCCACTGGGAGTGTATGTGCTCTGGTGGGGGCTTGTCCACAGACCACCATTCCTTAGGGATGTAGCTGCTCCAGAATGACATTACTCGTAGGCCGCAGTACCTTCAGGGGAGTACCTGCTCTGGCATAGACTACTCCATGGCCACATGTGTTTCTGGTTGTACCTGCTCCCGCATGAACTTATCTACAGTCACAGTCCCCTGGACTTGAGTTCCAGCCTGTCCAGTACAGCAGCACAGGAATGGCAGCAGTGCCCTGGCCATCTGCCAGCCCATTCCTGGTATCAGTATGTTCCCAGGCAGAGCAAAATAGGGTGATAAGAAGAACAGGAAACAGCAGAAGCAAAAAACAGCCAGTAACAAGCACTAGTTACTAATCTACAGTCAGGCAAGCAAGCCCCGTGGCAAGCACAGGAACTTGGCAATTACTAGCTAAACAGATTTAAATTTGGTATAGCAGACTCTGATCAAATCTGTTGTTATCTCTTACTCCCCCTCAGCGGGATGAGGAAGAACAACCTGTAGAGTAAACGTGAAAAAACTCAAGGGTTGAGATAAATAAAGTTTAATATGGAAAGCAAAAGCCACACACACAAGCAAAGCAAACCAAGGAATTAATTCACCACTTCCCATGGGTGTTCAGCTATCCCCAGGAAAACAGGGCTCCATCACACACAATGGTGTTGAGGTGGTATGAGAAGCAGAAACGCCCTTGATGCTGTGTGACCACTGCTCAGCAATAGCTAAAGCATCACATCAGTGTGTTACACACGATGTTTTGGTTAGAAAGCCCAAATGTAGCACTAAACAAGCTACTATGAAGAAAATTAGCTCCATCCCAGTGAAAACTGGTACAGCTTTTTATACTTCAGTGACATCTTTGCAGCTGTGTGCCACTGGGCAGAAGTCAGGAAATAGGAGAGCTGCATATGAACTTGCGGTCATTGTGCTCTAAAGAAAACTTACACCTTTTTACTAGGTCATTTCCTACAAAACGTACTCATTTATCCAAGACAACTACCATTTTTTTCATCCTATTTACAGGAAAAGAAGTTTCATCCAAGGGATGGCAGCTGGTTAGTCAGGATTTTATTGATAACTTTAGGGTTATTTCTGATTTGCACAACTCTAGGCTACCTGTTAATTGAGAGTCCTTACCTGATTCTCAGAGATTTGCAAGTGTCTACACTGAAAATCAACTTAACATCAAATGGCTATGTTATGTAGGAAATGACTTCAAGGTCTTCAAACCCTGATTTATACTTGACTAGCCAAAATTAAGAAAACATGTTGGGAATGTGAAATAGAGGCAGAGATAAAACAGAACAAGATGACAGCAAGAATTGTTCTTGAGAGAGAGCTTCATATAAAAATCAAAGCACCTGGACTTCATTGCATTCTGGTGTTTAGGGGTTTCTTAATCACCTAACTTCAGAGGGAAGGTAAGCAGTGCCACAGCTGATGGCAGTGACCCAGGGTAGATCTACAATAAGTGGTTTTATAGTTTCTATTGATTTCAGAAATGCTTCTGAGGACTATAGACCATCTAGTCCATATTAACCTATTTTTGACCTCAAAGGAAGTCAAAATAATGGCATTCTGCAAAAAAACCCCAAACTATAAGAATAATTCTCCTAAGGAAAAGTATGCAAGTATGGAAACGTAGTGTATTCATTCACAGATCATACTGCAGGAGGTAATGTTTGCTGCAGGAAGAATTGTTTCTGAATTAATCCAAGAGTATGCAGAATTAGGAGAACAAATGCAAATCTAGCACAAGGTCTCCAACTACTTGGCTTCTGGCTAGAAATCTGTCTAAACTACCTTCCTTCTGTTCTGACTATCGATGCCTCTCTCCCTCCTACAAGGAAGAAGGCCCTTTATTTCAAGTGCTGGCAAAGTTTTGCTCTTCTTGTCTCCAGAAACAACCAAGTGCTCCTTTTTTTTGTTTCAGTTTCTAAAAGGAAAGAAGGTAAACAGAGAATAACTGGCTAATGGTATTGTGTGGGTCCCCAGGTGTGGTGTGGATGTCACCTTGGTAACATTTTAGCTCTTCTCCTTGGCATCTTGCAAATAATAATTTGAAATCCTCCCACATATCCCTGTGTGTAACTTGGTCTGTGGAAAAAATGTGAGTTATATTTTCATATCCAATTTTAGAATTCAGAGGGTTTATGTATGAGAAAGTTTAAAAGCTATCAGGATCTCTCAAAATACTGCAGCCAGCACTAAACACACCGGGCTGCATTCTCTGCCAAAATCTTTCTCAGTAAATCCTAATGTGACTCGATAACTTAGCTACGGACCTTGGCTTGGAGTGCAGCCCAAACTTTGAAAGACTGGAAGTTTCAGTTGGCAAAAATGTGAAGGTGCAGTGGTGAATTCACAGCAGACTGGGGTTTAGTTTTAATTATAGTAAGGGAATTCAGCTCTCAAGCAAATTCCCTTAAAAAGAGAAGCAACAAGAAAAGGTGAAGAAGGAGAAAAGAGACAAGTTAGTTTATTCCCCTCCCTATGACTGAAGCTGAGGCTTTCAGAGAAGGGGTTTTTTTGGTTGTTGTCTCCTTCACAGTCTGCTTCAGAATTGGAAGCACATCGAAGCAGGGCAATTTTCAGAAGTGAAATGATTGTTTCTTAATTAGAGAAGGGTGGTCCTTTAGTCATCCTGCCCTATTTCTAGCTTAGTGCACAACATCCGTGTCTGTACCAGCATCAGCGTTCTCAGCAGACTCAGGCAGCTGGTTTTCTATTCACGGTTTGACTGTGATCCCGTTCCCTCTTCATTAACGCAGCATTTGAGGCTTTCACATGCAGTTTGTAAACAGAGACTCGTTAATGCTTGCTTCACTCTTGACTTCAGTGACAACCTTCATCCTGAAAAAGAGTGTTCCTGAGAACATATTGTTGCTAGAAGGTTATTTTAAACCCAAGCAATTTTCTCTCTTCAAACTCTCCAAACCAAATTCCTCTCTCATCTCAGTGAGTTGTTCAGAATGATGCCCAAGACACAGGCTCCTCCACAGATGCTCCATACCATGCTTGTCCTCTGTGTATGTTATTAGCAGAACACAGACTTTCTCACCTCCCTCCTACATTTTAGGCCATGTGATGAAAACACGAGATCCTAAGATTGCTATTTTTTTCATATTTCCTTTGACTGTGAATTATAAAATTGATTAAAACCCTTCTCCCTAGAAATACAGTACTTACCTGAATAATTATGGATGTATGGCAGACAAGTTGTTTCTGCAAAAACCATTTCAGCTACAGCTTACATTATTTTGTAGTGCTTTGCAGCGTGTTAATTTCTGAATAATGAATTTATTCTTTTTTATCATGTTTTTCTTATTCGTTTGGGGAGAGGGTTGTATTCAGTGTTTTAGCTCACTGTAGCTAAGCTACTCTCTCCCATGTTCACAAAAATTGGTATCTTAGTTATAGAATAGAGGAAGTGAACAGGGTAGACAGGTAGTCTTCACTGTAAATGTGATTTTTTTTTAAATAGAAAGTTATGTCCCATCTCCTGATTTCAGCTTTCCTATGGGACAGACAGGTCTCTTTGCATCCTTCATTGACAGCCATTGTAAATATGGTTGTTTGCTTTCCATGTGCTCCACTGGGACACTGTCTGTATAAATACCTACCTGGGTTAAGATCTAACAGACAGAAGGTGAATAGCAAGCACCTTATGGTACTGATTACCCTCTATGCTGCTGCTGTTGCAGTGGTGTTAGCTGACTTTATTGTGAAACCAAACATCATAGCCAGAGGTAGGACAGATCTGGGGCTCCCTTCCTTGACTGAACATTATATATAGCCACACTTTCCAGATCTCCTGAATCACTGAGAGAGGAACTCAGAATTTACGGGATATCTAAATAGCATGGAAAAGGAAGGGCATACGAGCTTCTTTAGCTTAGATGGTAAAATTGTTATGTATTTAGCAGGTATTTTATATATTTTGGGGGGAACTGTATCAAGTAAATTTTTTCACTCATATTTGTACTTTACTTGCTTTTATAGATGTCAAGTGTCTGCCTTACTGTAGTCAGGAACATAAAATACTGCTGCAGTAACCTGTGGCACGGCCTTCAGTCTGCTTGTTGTTGCCTATTATGGTGCAGTAATGGTTTATTTCATAGTCTAAACCCTAGGACTGTATTTTAATGAAGATTTAAGGCTACGATACAGCTGCTATTCAAACTGTGTAAGAGAGAGGCATGTTGGAATAGCTCAAGATTTACTGCTGAACTGTCAGTCTTCAAGCTACTGAGTGTCTTTACCCTTCCATGCAGTAGCTACGGTGGAAACTTCGCCCACTGCTGTGCAGCAGACACGGCGATTAATGAACCCGAGGCGCGCTAATCAAACATATGTTTTCTTGACACAATGATTGTGTTATATATCACATCCCAATGTACAGGCCTTTATCTTTCCTTAATGATCTAGCAAGGGGGCTTTTTTAAATGTGGGTGTTTTTCATGCGCTCCTTAGATTTGTTCCACAGGGGGTGGCCGTTAGAAACATCTGACAGGCATGCAGTTAGCCAGCGCCCTGCTGAGATTAGTAAAATACTATATTTAGTAATCGCACTACATCAAGGAACTCCAGCATTGCAGGAAACAGTTTGATTCAATGCTTTTTTTCTGATTTTTTTAAATTTACTTTTTTTTTTATTGTACATCTTATTTTTTCATCTGGGAGAATTATTTTTTTGCCAACTTAGTGTTGGTTTTTTCTGTGTCCATGTTTCAACTTTTTGAAAAGATATTTTTCGTATAATGGAATTTTCCCCCTCAAATTTTTTTTTGTTTTTACTGTACTCCTGTTCTACTCCCACAAAAAGCAAAAAGGAATTGTGAAGCAGGTAGTAAGGATGAAAAGTGGTATTTGCAATCTCTCTCATGCTGTTTTATGTCTGAAGAGATTAATCTATTATCTGTTAGGAACGCTTTATGGATAATACAAGGATTCATGCTTTTAAGTACTAGAATACTATACTATGAAAGCTCCTAAAATTGGCTCTTAAAAAATGGGTGAAATGAGAAAGTGTAGTAAGTTCATTTTTGTGCCAGGAGTATTTCTTCACCAATTGGTATGCACAAAACAGACTTGGAGCACAAACAGGATAGTTTAGTTTTTTCTTTAGTAGTTGATGTGACTAACGGTAGATGAGCAACACAAAGAAAAAGATAGAAGACCAATATGGAAAAGACAAGCTTTTGACCAGGATGCTAAAGGATGAAGATGAGACTCTTGTCCAAGTCAAAATTACTGTTTTAACATCTGATTTATGAACCTATCCTAGGTTTCTTGTCACTATAAATCCAGAGCAGCCTAAGTAAAATCTTGGGAAGTATTCTGTAAACTCAGGACTAAATTGGGTGCTCTCCCTTTAAGGGTCAGATTTAAAGGAATACCATCCTTTGTTCTAACAAAATTGTCCAGGCTTGTCAATCCAGAAGATTTGTGCATTGCTGAACATAATGGCATTTTATTACCTAGTTTATTTCTGTCTAGCATTCTAAGACTCCTGCTGATGCTTTGACTCAGAGTAGTTTTTGGTTTGGAAACTTGAACTCCAGTGTCACAGATGACTTCTTTCTTTTGGTAATTCGTATTATTTTTGTAAGTTATTAAACCTTCAAGAAAGAAAGTGTTTGTCCAGACAGAAGTTGTGTTTCAAACTGTGAACATCTAAGCAGCAGTGTGTGAAAATAGTAGCCTTTATTTTTGCTCCCCTCAGACTCTTGTTAGTGCAGTTAGCTCGATTCTAACAGTAGTTTGGTATATTACAGTTAAGCTTAACTACTATGTGATGGTACAAGAGGTCTCTCGCTTTCCTCAGCTGTGACTCAGTAAACCATAGCCCTTGTTCATGCAAAAGTACAGATGTTCAAATTCAGAAGTGCCCACTGAAGGCAGCAGACTAGCCCATTCTTGAAGATAGGGACACTGTATGTACGGAATAGTTTATGCAGATTAACTGTGGCCATTATCTGAATTACATATTGATCCAGTGGTTTAAAGTAGCTTATTGCAAGATGAATCCTGCAGTATTTTTTGCAGTCTCTATCAGAATGCTTGCAACTGAGGAACGGTGTTATAGTAAAGGTAGATTGAAGAGTCATCTTTATACAAATAGGAAAGAAATAGGAATTTCCTGCTCTTGGAGCAGCTTTATGATAGAAACAACCTTAAATGTAATTTCTTATGCAGATTTATGCAGTGTAATTTAGTTTTTCCTTTATAAAATAACATGTAAAGTTAAGAATTCTGGCTATGCCATTCCACATTCAGTCGTAACATTGTGAACATTCATCTTATATCTTCCTTTATGTGCAGCTATAAATGCCCATCAAAATATTTGCATCTCTTCAGTAATTTAAAATATTAAAAACAAGGGCCAAATTTCAACATAGCTGTCAAATGGATTCAGACCTTCGAATACATTTCTGTATGCACAGCAGTTAGTGGTACCCCTCCATACATACATACACCATGCAGCTTGTTCCTGACTGAAGCAATCTGTGAAAGAATATACAGTTTCTGTCTGAATATTGAACGTGAAAGCATACATGTATGAGTAAATCCATGGCATGCGCTTGCGGAAAAGATCACTTGTAGAATTTATTTCCTTATTTTGATGCCTGGGATGCACTTTGTGTTTCATGTACGGAGGTTTCGTGGAGTGCTGTGTTTGGGATTCCTGAGCTGGCTATACATGATTTATCTCAGGTAGATGTAGTAACCCAGGAGAAAAGCTGGCAGTGCTCTATGCTTTTCCCACTAAATGAGTAGGCTCATTTAGAGTTATTGCCAGGATCTTGTGGTGGCACCGCTTTGTGCTGTGTAGACATACCTTGGAGGAGAATTACGTGTAAATCACTCATAACAGGCTGAGGCTGGAGTCTTGCATTTTGCTCAGAAACTTGCACAACCCTTACTACAGACATCTATATGCTGGCCAGGGTTTTCTAACCAGATCCTAATGCTGTTCTTTCAAATCTCTGCTTCTATGTTATCTAAATAAAACATTCTGTATTTTAATGAGTGAAATTTCATTTCTCTTAAATCCTTAAAATGCACTGAGCTAATCTGTGATTGTCCCTTATTTATAAAAAACTGAAGCCTGAAAATTAGATCCTGGACATAGGTAGTAATTATTTTCACAACTCTTTTGTTTTTACCTCCTTAATATATGGAAGGAGAAAATGATCAATTGTGGTTAGGCCAGAGGCCTTAATGATGGGTTATAGTGCCAGCACTGTCATTCCCTCCAACCAGTGCCGAGTGAATTTGGATGAGCCATTTAACGTCTGTCTACAAAGTGTCCTTACCTGCCTAACAGTTATGGTGAGATGAGCTGCAGTTAAGCAATTCTGACTCTTAAGGCACTGAAGAACTTAGAAAAGTATTACTATTATTGTCATCAAGAATCTCAATAATGGCTATGTAATCACCGTCAGAGCACTTGGCCACCAGCCTTCAGCCTCCACTCCTTGATCACAGATACTGATTCAAGTATTTGCTGTGCCCTCATGTTCCCCTGTCTTAGAGGATATGATATTCTTATACCAGTTTTATAGACATTCAGATTCCTTCCACACTCAGCCATAATAGCATGGACATATAAACTGAAATATTTGCAGCATACTGCTGGCTGAAAACCTAGATGTATCTGCTGCTATTCAGGCTATTTGATAACTATTTGATTCTTTCTGAGTGCCTATTTTGGACAGTCTGCTCAAATAGGCAAATACCTAGCACTTTTGATTGACCAAAAAAAACACCCAAACTTTGGACCATAGATCACACTTGAAGAAGAAAGGAATAACACACTTTTAGAATGTAGCAGCTGGACTGACAAATAACAGGATTACTGGGAAGTTGCACATATGCATGCCAAATGTAGAAGTCTGAATATTTCTGCTGACTGCACAAATCTGTAGACTAGAGACATTTGATGAAAGGACAAAGTTTTATTCTGTCCCCATTCAAAGTCTAGTCTTCTGTTTTTTGTATCACTGTTCATATCATTAACATAGAAGGTATGTATTTTGGTCCAACTGAAGAGCTTCAACAGAGCAAGAGATAATTAGAGGACCGTTGTCTAAGAAATTACAAAGTAATGGCCTTGATACATTGAGATGAAGCCAAAAGTGCATCTTGAAATACCTTTGGGAAAGTTAAGCCTACCAAAATTCTGAATTTATTGCTATTTCAGTGTGGGACTCTAAATGGGGTGTGTCAAGTCTGCTATTGCAGATAACAGTGTCATGTAATACTAATACGTTTTCCTCTGGATATCTCCTGTTCTTTCAGCTTGTTAGTCTTGCTTTATTCCAGTAGACATTAGTGAATTTTAACCTTATTCATATCATTCTCACTAAAAATAAGCCTACAAACATGCTATACAGTTCAGAAAGTGCCATTTTCCCATTTCTCCATATGTGCTTTCCATGGTCACCAGATTTTGCTCCTTTTGCGATGTCATATCTGCAGTAAGTAATCATCTATTCCTGCTTTGCTGCCCCATTTCTCTACATCATATTCCCACAACACATACTCAGCAGAATATCTAGCTTGCAACTGGTCGTGGTAGCTTGATAAGCTTTTGTCATAACAGTAGTCCCTGACATTTAAAGAACTTCAGTTTATATTTGCCAGCCAAATTTCATACCTTCATACCTCTTTCAATTAATCAAAGTTAAACCACTGTATATGTGAAGGGGCCTCTTGTGGTTTCTAAGTAAGTAGTATGGCTTTTCTGGCAGAGAGCCACAAGCAATTTAGTGGGCTCATACTGTGGGGGTTGAGAGACAGGAATAATCCAGAAAGCTTTAAGAAGGGCTGAGTGAAGTCAATATTTCTACACAGAGTGCAAGAGTTTTGCATTTAGTGTCTTACTTTTGGCCACAGCAAAACTGTTTTGATGTGTTGTCAGTAAAATAATTCTGAAACATAGAACCAGCTTGGTTTTCCTCTCACTTACCCAGTTTTGCACTGGATTTACTTCAGCTGAAGTTTCCCAATTTGCATCTGTGGCAGAGAAGAGTTAGGCACTGGGGATTTAATACACACAGTGTCATCTATGTCACTAAACTGTTTTCTCAGGAATAAACCAAATATGGTTCCTAGTTGACTTCAGAAATAATAAAGTCTAATTTCGTAGACTGCATGTCAAGATGAGTCTTTATCATGTACCTTTTGCCTGAGAGCTGTACAGCTGTAAATAGATACTAACATAAAAGGTCTGTCTCCAACAGAGCTGATCTCTTTTTCCACTTCTGACAGGGGTCACATAGTCAATGTAAATTACCACCATAAACTAAATTCCACCTCTCCTGTTGAACAAAGTGCTTGATCTGCCTGTCTAGAAGTCAGAAGCTACATAGAGAACTGTAATATTTCAACAATTCAGCATGAGTGGCAACCTGTTCTTAATAATAAAACACTGGCAACATTTAATTTCATTTTGTCTCAACATATTAAAATCCATCCTTTCTTTAGGGGATTTAAGAACCATCTGAAGGGAACCTGAAGACAAGGAGAATAATTCAAGTAGAAGCACTACTTGAATTCCTCTGTATTTCACTCAGGATTCAGGTTCAACATGCACATCTTGACCCCAGTAGGGAATGAGTTACTCTTAGAAAAGGATAGCCTAGACATCTCAAGAATGTAAATTCTTCTCCATTTTATCTGTCATTTTGATTCAATTGAAATCTACCATATCAGCCATGTCAAAAGAGTTAGTGGATTTTAGTAGAAATGCAATTACAATTCAAAAAGTTGAACTATTATGGCCAAGTTTTTGGAGGTATAATGATTTACATGGGTGTTTTTTAACTAAGGTAAAATATGCCATTAAAAATTACATATAGGCTGGAAACTATAAATTGAAACTAGTTCTTATGTAGATACAATATCTTGAATTCGGTCTCAAAGGTCTCAGAAACTGAAGAACACAGCACTTCAAAAACCATCCAACAGACATATTGAGGAAAATTTTACCACAGTTCAGCATGTGACTATCTAGACTCTTTTAGACACTCCTTGTTTTATATTAAAGATGAATTCAATGTAAATGTTTGGAATTCTTCTTACAGACTTGTTGAAAAGGGACAGTATTTTAGCATGACTCCCTTGTACAAACCTGGTGTTTAGCAGATTACGTATGTTATTCTGTTATAGGTACACTACAGTGATAGACAAAATGGCAAAGAGTGTATGACCTGTTTGACACTGTCTCCTGTGCAGATGACTTTCCAAGGTATCGGAAGCTCCATTGAAGCCAGCCATGACCAGGTATAATACCTTCACCCCACACTCTTGTAATTTTATTAATATCTAGTAAGGCCAGAATGTCAGCACTAGTACATTTTAAATTTTGACATGTTTATGCTTTTCATATGGCATGTCACTGGGATTTGCCTATCTTGCCGTAGTAATATCCTGATTAGACCTAAGGAGTGGCATGAAAAGGAGACAAAACTATAATGCCTTTTACATATTTTAAAAGACGTTAGGGAAGTCTAAAGATCTTGCTTTGGTTTTAAAGTCAGATGTAAGTTTCTGCAAAGGTTTTGTTTGCTTTTATGTGTGTATCAGGTCCTGTCTATATTATTTTTGCTAGAAAATTATAAGTAGCTGGAAAAACAGAGATGAAGCCATGATCTCTAGCCATCATCTGTCACAAGAAACTGGCATTTAAGAGGAGAAAGGCATTTTTAATAAGACTATGTAAAACTCCCGTTTTGTTTGGCTGTTGTTAAAACATTTAATTCAAGCTGCTGGCAGAAAGCCAGAAGGGAAAAAAAAAAGGCTCAATGCTAATCACTCATCACCCTGCTGCTTCAGGTGGGAACTGAGGGGGACTTCTGTTCTAGTCGTCTTCCCCTCCAACACTCTTATGGATAAAAGCAAGACATGACTTTGAAACTCCAAAAGTTTTAAAAGCAAAAAGGA
The DNA here is from genome assembly GCF_000695815.1 of Acanthisitta chloris. NCBI lineage: Eukaryota > Metazoa > Chordata > Aves > Passeriformes > Acanthisittidae > Acanthisitta > Acanthisitta chloris. The sequence goes on along the minus strand of NW_008664702.1, from coordinate 122,779 downwards.
AAAAAGTAGAAGAAAACTTTAAACCAAACCTTGCACCTTTCAGATCTTCTGCAGGTTAGGAAATATTGCCATATTTACTTGCCTTTGCAGGCCATCTTTAAATTGTACTGTGTTCACATATACCATACATTTTATCAGACTTCATGCAAGATTCTCTAAGAAAAAAAAAAAGGAAAAGTCACCTTGAGAAGCAGCAGAATTAGTTACTTGTGGGGAAAAGTTAAAAACACACTTTGCCATGTTTTTGTTTGGTGTTTTTTTTATTGTAAGTTCCTAAGTTAGTTGTTAACATAAACTAAGCCCATTAGTTATTTACATGGTAACATGATGATACTTCCTGCCCTTAAGTGTTTGGTGTTTTACAGTAATGGAGAGCTGTGGTAAGTCAGACCCTACTTTGACATTCAGTTCTCATTTCAGCCAGCAACTTGTTTATGCTGTTCTAAAGCTGCTCCATTTTTCTTTCAGTAAAGACAGGCTTTTAAAATATAGTTATAACACAAGTACGATATTTAGACATTTCAATGAATTGAAGGTGGTCCCTGTCAATTTGGTAACAACTACATTCTGGGCTACCAGCCAGCTTGACCTTTGTCTTAGCATTTATTTAGGCTAGAGTATGATATGTAAACAGAAAAAAAAGATTTTGTAAGCAAAAAGCACATTTAAACCATCTGAATAATTATATATCTAAGACTTCTAAATGGAAAAGTTGTGTTGAGCCTGCAAAGTCAAGCACCTAGAAATTAAGAAATTCCAGATTATGTGCAGCAATAGTTTGATCCCAAATGTACCCATTCAGTACTCCAAACAGGACATTCTTCTGGGAAATAAAAAAGATGCATAAAGTCAGCATAGATGAAGGTTGTATCACAGCATGTGCACAGATAGGTAGAATTAAGTTTGCTTGGGCCATTATGTAGCTGAAATTTCCTCATCTTCCTTCAATTTGAAGTTTAAAAAATGTTCATCGTTGATTTTAGTTATGAAATTTTTCAACGGGGTTCTTAAAAAGGGAAGAAAAATGTTTTGTCATTGCATGATGGGGTGGTTGTTGTGTTACTGAACCCACATACTTGTGCTAAGATTTCATCTGAGCTGAGAGCAAAAGAAATAGATCCAGATACCAGACAGGATGCACAAATTTCTGCTCACCCCCTTCCTAAATATCAAAGGAATTTCATTTTCTGGGCAAGGGGGATGCTATGCACTGGTTGTGTTTGAGAACAGGCTAGCAGGACTGAATTAGGCAATTATTTGCCATCACCCAAATAAACAGAGAAAACTGAATCATTATCAAACAAACAGAAAGCACATCAAGTATTTGTCAGACACTGGAATGAATTAATTAATGACAAAATTAAAGCTACTAATGGGCTAACTAAAAGGAAAAACCCCTTTTCTTTCTTGTTCTTGGTATGATTGGTATGAGTGTATGATTGGTATGATTTTCCTTGGTTTTCTACAATTTCCCTCCCAACAAGTTTATTTCATACTGTTACTATTCTTATAAAAATAGGAACCAGAACTTATGTACCTTTGTTAAGTTGAATTACCCACATTTTAAAGTTTCAAACTTCACTAAGTTCAGGATATCTGTATGCTATGAAACTTAAATTCTAGAAACTCTTCTTTAACTTATGTAATCCATAACTTTTGGATCATGTCTGTAGTGTTGTGTTAATTTAGATGGGCTGGTCACCTGCAAGCCTGTGATTTCAGTGGAGGTGTGGTGACTTGTGCCAGCTGGCAGGCCTGATGTGGTTTGACTTCAGGAACTGTCCACTTCCGTGCTTATGAAGATAATTTTTCTTGCATTCATTCTAAAATATAGATTCTATAAGTTTTTATGGAAAACATTCTAAATGAGACCCTGGAATATATTGTGGCAAAGTGGTGAAATTTGTTGTGTGAGAATATCTAATAAAAAAGCTGTATACCAGATTTGTCATTATATTGTGTCAGAAGAACCGCAGTACTGTGGTAAATGGCAGCTGACCACATACCTTGATCAAAAATAAGAAATAGAAATGAAAAGGGGGAAAAAAAAAGAAAAGCGTGTTCCCAATGGCATCTCTAGTCCTACTTTTTAGATTGGACTTGCCTTTTGTAATGTATCACTCTACTCATATTCAGTGGGTGACTTGTTACCCAGCAGATACCAAAGTGGTTACAATCCTACATAAATATATTACCTGGCTTTTTCAAATATGCCAAGACTTGACACTGCAGTTTTTCAAGTCCCTTGCACTTTCCCTATACTCTGTAGGGAGTTTTCATTCTTTAGATTGGTTTAGCTCAAATATTTTCCCCGCATACTTCATCTGAGCAATTTCAGATTAAAATAAACATATCATACTGGCACACTAATCAGTGTGTATTTCAAATGTCTGATTGACAAGACATATCTCATTTGGTCATGAAGCAGTATTGTAGAAGCAGTTGCTGATCTTTCATTTCTCTTTTGGCAAACAGTAAAAAAGGGAAACATTCCTAAAGCACAACTGCAGTCTATCCTGCCACGTTTTGTTGGGTTTTGCATTCAGGTATTCCAGCTTCTTTAGTGGAAATTTAATGGTGTTTAGCATTTTTTCCCCCCTGAATTATTTCCTTTTAGATTTTCTGTTTCCCAGTACCTAACTATGACTATAAATTTCTCTTTTTCTTAAGTCTTTTGGCTTTGATTATTTTCTGTAGAATTTAGCTACAAGCAGCTTTTAGTTAAAATGGTGTCCTCTTTCTAGTGATTTTCTCAAGAAAATCTGAGTTTGTCCTTAATGGTAATGAAGCCTGGTATTTTTCACCTTCCTGTGGAACTGGAGAAAACCTATTCTCAGGGCTTACAATGGGCTTTAAGCACTGTGTGAAGGTGAGGAATGAATTTAATATGGATTGTTTAAAGTAACAGAACGGAAGTCTAGGTAGTGTGTCTATTTTTGTCACTGAGAAAATTCATGGTAGGATACAGAAAAAGGAAAAAAATCATAGACAGGAGGCTATATAAGCAAAAATAGGTGGAATGAAACAGAAATCTAAGAAAGTGCAGAGAAATGGGGCAGTGAATGTCTAAGGGACACAGAAGTGGAATAGAGAGAAAGTTAGAGCTAAACAGAGGGGGATGATCAAAAACCTCACCAAAATTAATAAAGGCATCTTCTCAACTGCTTAGTCTGAAAGTCTTAGACAGTTCTGCCTACTTCTCAAGGTATTGAAATCTGAATTGCTTGTTACTGATACAAATAAATGTCTTCCAGTCTTAGTGAACTGGGCTACATGAAGAGTTCTTTGAATTCTTGATTGCAGACATGCTGAGAACTATTAGTTAGAAGGTGTAATGCTAACTATTGAAGGAAATTGAGACTTCTATTTCTCCTAAAGGGTTCCAGTCAATACCGTAAAGTTGTTACACATATACTTCACGCAACAGAAATTATTGGACTCACTATAATGATAGCTGGGTTAAATTTGATGGCTTATGTCTAACAAGATGGCCTGTGACACAGTTTCAATCTCAGAAGTGACATACTTCTGCTATGCCTTGAACAAGCCAGAGTCAAACTCAGCATCCATGTTTACATGTATATTTTAGAAACTTGAAACGTTCCCATCTTTAGTGGCTCTATAATAATTGCTGTCTTTCTCAATATTTCAGCTCTGAATGACTGTAGAACTCTGTTTCAGAGTTATCACAACCCTGTGATTGTCATAGCTGTGAAAGAAAAAACATCTGTGCATTCTTAAGGTTGCTGAACAGCAGGCAAATTGGAAGTATGGGCATTCATTTTTAAATAAAATTATTTAGATATTGGTCCTGGTGATAAGAAAGAACAGATTTGGCCCGTTTTGAGATTTTGAATGCTTGCCATGGAGTATTCTGAATTTTTAACTCCTAGTAACTTGATGTTCATTGAGGAGTGACCAGTTCTCTACTTAAATTTCAGGAGACAGATCAAAGACCAGTGCATTTTCTTAAAGTCTCATTACTTTAATGCTTTTTGACAATTTTGGAAGTTGTAAGATATGTGTGTTTTTTTGGAGCTGGAAGTGCTGTCCATTTGTTTATTACTGGCTTCTTGTGTTTACTTCATCTAATAGTCCCAATGAGATGTGCTGATAAAGTGATGATAATGAGTCTTTTATGCCTTACTTTTATTCCTTGCTTTCTTAGTGCTCTCCATTATATTTGTGATGTATATTAGACCGTATTTTTAGAACTCTTTTGCACTTCACAATGCAGAGAATAGAATACTTTTGTTTTGTAGGGCAGATAACAATTATATTATGTTATATATAATCTGCCACTAATAACACTTTTATTTTCAAGTTTAAAAATAGCTGGAAAGAGAATGAACAGGGGCAGAAATTATAGAAGTGGAAGAGCTGCTGATGAGATAGACTTGGTAAGAGAGTCCAACAGGGAGGGGCTGTACTGAAAGGAAGATGACACGCTGAACAGTTTCAGAAATCACTGATGGAAAGCTTGACAGCCAGCAGTGACAAGCAAACTGAAATGTGGTATATAGCAAACCATAACTCTTGGCTTGCAAGCAGACATTCTGGACAGGGTTAACAGAGAGTGGTGATGCCCAGATGTGAGCAGCTCCTGATGTCATTTGGATGCAGTGAAGGCAGATATAGTTCTCAAGGGCCAAAAGACCTCAGAGGTGGGTGACAGGCTCAAGGGAAGGTGCTTGGAGCATTAAGGGTTGAGAAGAACTTTACCTTGTAACAGCAAATGCATAATACACTTGAAGGTCCACACCTCTATTTGTTATGGTCTGAGAAAAATTTGCTCAGGAGGCAGCATCTAGGGAATTTACAGAAGCCCCAAAAACTAAAGATGTAGTCAGTGAGTATGCAGAGGATAAGAATTTGTCCAATGCTGGAACCAGAAAAGGTGAATGGAGTTGGGGTTTTTTTATTAAGATACCTTTTCACATGAGAAAAACAGATGATTTACTGGACACTACATAATTTCTGCTTAAAATTTTTTTTTTCCTAAGGAGAAATTAGTATTTTTTAGATGTTCAGCTTTACTTCACAGGGGGGTTTGATGTCCTGGACATAGTCAAAAAATGAGAAAATGTTGGGATTTTATTTTAAAAATACACGTACTCTCTTGTTTTGGTTTGGTTTTAGCTGGTGTTGTTGTCAGCTCATTTCTACTTGATTTATTTATAATTTCTTTGGGTGGCTTCTTCAATAGAATGAACAAACTTTGGTTTTACTCAGTGAAAATCTTCCAGTAGTTTCCCCAAAACTTGGCAGTTCCATTATAACCCCTTCAGCATCAGGACTCCCACCTGATATTGTGAAAACATCTCACAGAACTAGGTGTTCTCTTGCCAGTGTGGTTTCACTGGCTGCTGCCTTCTCCTTGACAAGTCCATAACCTTTGATGTGGGTCAGGCATGGCCACAGCTGAGTCCTTGGTGCTCCAAAAGAGACAGTTCATGTGGAACAGAAATATAAACTGCTTTTGATATATAGCACCATTCTTCTCTTGTGTCTCTTAGGTTGACATTACAGTCAGGAGTCATCCCATCAGGTTTTCCTTAGGTTCACTAGGTTGTTGTCTACTATTTGGTACTTTTCTCTCGACTGCTGTGCTCCCCACGACTGTGTGTGGAAGCATTAGTACATTCTCTCTGTATTCTTCATGTTCTGTTTCACATTATCTCAGTCTGGATGTACGTGACAGAACATTTGCTTTTTCCCTGGCAGCTGCTGAAGTTTTCCTTGATTAGCCCAAGATCAAACGTTTGTATTTGTTCAGGATGTGTAATCTTTCATTTTCAAAAAGTGAGTTACTAATTAACTGGCAAATGGGAACAGAATGCAAAGCAAAGCACGGCAGTCTCTTTGCCAGACCCTTTCAGTGCTCTTTTTCAGGGCTTCCTGAGTAGCTTCCCAATGTGACTGCTTCCTGTTGAAGATGCATAATAGGATTTTTCAGTGCTCTGTGTATGCATGTTTGTTTACACAGTAATGTCAACAGGGTATGAAATGCTACTGTTGCAGTCTCTGCCTGCTGTACATGCTTAGCATGTAACTGATGAAAAGCAAAGACCATGTATGTTTTGGGGACTGTTTCCTCCTCTGATGGAAAAAAAAGAAAAAAGGTGAAATATTATGGCTGCTATCAGTGACATTTCACAAGAGTGGTGAAGTTCACAGCGTCATAGAATACTTGAGGCGGGAAGGGACTGATGGAGATCATCTGTTCCAAGGCCCCTCATCAAGCCGTGCCACCTAGAACAGGCTACCCGGGCCTGTGTCCGGGCAGCTTTAGAGTATCTTCCCATTTACTTCATCTGTGATCCTGGCTGTTTCCTAAACCTTTGAGTGAGGTGTAACTCAAGTTTTGATCCAGGTCAGTGTGCTGAACTGATCCACTAGGGCTTAGATGAGTACTAGAGCTGAAACGCGGGAGACATCAGGACAGCCCCATCAGCAGGAGAGGTGCCCTTTCACAGCAGCAAGCTATTGGCTCAGCTTACCCACCTTGTAAAATGTCACTTGAAGAGGATGAGGCAAAAATTTACTGGTCAGAATAACGATTTTCTTGTAGAACTGTTTGTCTTCTTTAGTACTCTTAAAGCTGTTCCCTCCGCAGTAGCAGGACGTGGCACAGAGAGGAGAACAGGAATGGCACGCAGAAGGAGGGAGGAAGGGCAGGGTCATAGCAGCCCTGACCTGCAGAAGTTGAGCTGGTTTATAACTGCACCCTTAGTAGTTGCTTGCATTAAAATGCCTTAGCAGGCTTTCAGTGCAGTGTAACATGTGGAAGTGGAAAGAAAGGCGTTAACAACATGCAATGAGCCAACCTTCCATGGACCACAGGCCAGCTGTTCGCTCTCCTTAGTTTGCAATCTGTTTCTGGTTTGGTTTGTTTTGCTCTTACTTCAAGCTCAGCTGGGTAATGGTGAAATGTAAAAACTTTGAATTTCCTTGGTGTTGTGGCTGTTGGGGAAGAAGCTTAAAAGGGAAGGCTATTGGAGAAGTTTGGAAAAGCTAGAAGTGTTAGCTAGTTTTCTGCCTTGTCACAGTGTAGCAGGGGATTCAGCTCACTTGGATTATCAAGAAATATAACAGCTTTTTCCCTGTCAGGAAAAAACAGAGGAAATACAACAGAGGTAAATTCTTCTCCTACTCAACAGTTATAAATGGACAGACATTCACCTACTAAACAAAAGCTGGAAGCAGAGATAGATGCAAACACCAAGTGGAAAGAGACCCTCCCTAGTAGCTTGTCTTGCAGTTGGGGTTGACGAGGATCTAGATTTTTCATCTTGACCCCTGACAGGCAGCGCTTGAATTTTAATAGCTGTATTTATTTTCAAAGCTTTTTTCAAAGTTATGAATTAAAACTAACACGCAGTCAAAACCCAGATGCCTATTTTGTAGGCACCTCCATTTTAGACAGAAAAATCTATTAGCAAAATGTACACTCTATTTTGTTGCCCACCCTGTGTTTGCTAGACTTATTCTGTGGCATTTTCCACACACTAATCAAAGTAATGCGATGTCTGTTTCTTGATACGTGTTTAATCACTTGTCATTCAGTGAAGTTGCCTAACACTCTAATTATATAATTGGCATTTCAAAATACATTTTCTTAACCATTCTACAAGACAAAATAATGATTTACACATGTGCCATCTGAAGAACTGTGCTTTTGCCAAAATTCTGTTTGCCACCTAATTATTCCACTTCTCCCAAAATGGTATCACATGGCTGGCATTATGCATGTACCTAGTACAAATGAAATTTCATAGTTTTTGGTTTGTATAATCATCATACAACCCCTGGATCTACACAGTGCAAGTGGAAACTAAATTTGACATCCTACACCCCTTCATTTCAAGGACTCATTTCAAGAAGCCAGGATCTTGTAATAAATGCTCTGACAATAGACTTAATGGGAAATAAATGAGGTCAGGCATTATAAGTAATTAGTAACAGGTAATTTTGTAAGTAATCACAGGGGAATAGCCAAGCTTATTTGTTGTGAAATACAGTGAGATAGCAAAACTGAGTGCTCCTCACCACTTTAGTTTCATCAAATCATCTACCTGGATGCAAAGCGTTTGACACTGTTCCCACATGACATGCTTGTCTCTAAATTGGAGAGACATGGATTTGATGGGTGGATCACTTGGTGGATAAAGAACTGGCTGGACAGTCACACACAAGAGTTGTGGTCAGCGGCTCATTGTCCACGTGGAGCCCAGTGAGGAGTGGTGTCCCTCAGGGGTCAGTGCTGGGGCTGATACTGTTCAACATCTTTGTCAGCATCTTGGACAATGAGGTCGAGTGCACCCTCAGCAAGTTCGCTGACAACACCAAGCTGTGTGGGGCAGTTGGCACACTGAAGGGAAGGGA
>NW_008664702.1:104224-114361 GCF_000695815.1 Acanthisitta chloris | reverse complement strand
GCAAAATGAAGTGCAAGGTCCTACATCTGGGCCATGGCAATCCCAGGCATACCTACAGGTTGGGTGGGGAAGTAATTGAGAGCAGCAGTGAGAAGAAAGACTTGGGAGTAACAGCGGACAAGAAACTCACAGTGAGCCAGCAGTGTGTGCTAGCAGCCAAGAAAGCAAATCAATTTCTGGGCTGCATCAAAAGGAGTGTGGCCAGCAGGTCAAGAGGTGATTCTCCCTCCACTCTGCTCTTGTGAGATGTCGCCTGGAATACCATGTGCAGTTCTGGTGCCCTCAACACAAGAAGGATATGGAGCTGTTGGAGCAAGTCCAGAGGAGAGCCACAACGTTGATAAGAGGGCATTCCCTACGAAGCCAGGCTGAGAAAGTTGGGGCTGTTCAGCCTGGATAGGAGAAGGTTGTGTGGAGACCTCATAGCAACCTTCCAGTATCTGAAGGGAATACTCCAGAGAAGCTGGAGAAGGAATCTTTGTTAAGAAGCTAGTGATAGGACAAGGAGTACTGGCTTCAAATTGAAGGAGGGGAAATTTAGATTAGATATTAGGAAGACATTTTTTAATGTGAACATAGTAAGACACTGGCACAGGTTGCCCAGGGAGGTAGTGGTTGCCCCAACCCTGGCAGTGTTCAAAGCCAGGTTGGATAAAGCCTTGAGCAACCTGGGCTAGTGGGGAGGTGTCCCTGCCCATGGCAGGGAAGGTTGGGGCTAGATGATCTCTAAGGTCCGTTCCAACCCCTAAAATCCTATGATTCTATTATTAAATTGGCACAGTTTTCCTCTGACTGTCTGTGCAGAGTTTAAACAACATTTCCTTCTTTTTGAGATAGGTCTATACAACATAACCAGCCCTGGTGGTGGGCTAGTCTAAACAATTCTGTAAACTTGGACAGTCTTCCAGCATCATGTTCCCACAGCAAACTCCTATCATCTTTTGTATCTACAGAACTTATGCACTCATCTGTATGTAGTTTGGCCCACGTTTTTGGTGCTGAAGAACTTTTCTCAGTCTGTTGTATGCAAACGTATGCCTTTTCCAGGCAGAGGTAGGATTACTGGAGGAACAAAGGAATACTTTTGTCAGGTAATGAGAAGAGTATAAAAGTAGTTTTGCACACATACTCAGTGCAGATTGTGGCAAGTTTCTGTCCAATACAAAGTTCAGTTCTAAAGTTACTCTCTTAGGTGTGCTATCTATAACACAAATCGGTATGTTACGGGTCTGAGTCTCTGCTGAGCATGAGGAGGTTGTGGAGCTGTTTGGGAACACTAACATTAAACCCAGCTCCTAGACATCCATGCTTTCTTCCCTGGATGCTTTTTTTAAGTACCCCATCGACAAAAAGCTGAAGACTTCCCTAGCTTCTTCACTAATGGTTTACCTGAGAAAATGATTTTACTTTACTTTTTAACATGGTTCCCATTGATGCACTGAGTGTCAGACATCTCCAGGGAAAACGGTGTTTATATTCTTTCCTATAGCTCATTTGGCATAAAATCCATGTCCTGCTCTTTACTTCCAAACTCTTTTGGCATACAGGTTTTTGTAGTCACACTAGGTTTCTGAGATCATTGAGTCGAAACATCCCACTGTTGGAGACAGGAAGGTGTTACCAACCAACCTTCTCTTAGAAGCATCAAATGTGCAATATCCTCACTTGCTGCAGGAGTTCCTGCATCCCCAGAAGCTCTGTATGTATTTGTTTTCCATTTTGGAGCCCTTACAGACCGTCTGTGTTTGAATACTAATGCTTCATTCCAGCAAGATCCTTCACATATGCTAAATCTAAGACAGCTTCCAAGTAATTCAGACTCTCAAGGATCCAGGACTTGAGATAATAAACACTAAAATGGAGGTATCAAGCAAAACCAAAGCAGTGAACTTTTAAGTTAAACTTTAAATTTTATCAGTATTTCTTCATATTCATTCTTTCTCTTTCCCATCATTAGAGAGACTGTGAGACCTAGTTTTCCACAGATTCTTACGGCTGTACAAATAATTGATTTTACAGTGCAAAATCTCCTCTCTCATCCTTTATCCCCTAAAAAAAAAACAGTTCAAATTGGTCCAAAATAAAGAAAAAATACTTATAGCCAAAAAAATAATTAACTTTGTACTTGGGCATTTGTAGTGAAACTAGGAAAACTGGTGGGAAAGATGATGAACTATTTTACCTATAAGCTCAGGGGTTCGTGTACTCATGCAAGATGCAGAAGATGTAAATTTTATTCTATGCTTGTCCCCACAGGAGCATGAAGCCTCTTTAACAACCTTCCTTGTGCTACAGAGAAGCACAGTTGGGTAGCCACAGGAGCACAAAGTGGTAACCACAGAGAAGTCCTCTCTTTTGGCTCACTGAACAGTTTGCTTAGTAGTGTTGCGTGAGCAGTAAAGTTTGGGGGAATTCTAATAACCCCCTGTTCTGAAACATGAGAAGAAGGATTCAGATCCTCCCGGGAGTTAGAGAGGCTTAAGCTATGATTTTTCACTGCCCAGTGTTGACCATCAAGTAAATCTTGCCCTTTGGTTGCCCGAGGGTTGGCCAAAGCTAAACACACTGTAACAGAAAACTTCTAAGTTTCATAAGTTATTTACAGCTGAAATCACAGAATAGCCCTCCCAAGTCTAGAAGCAAATTTCAACAATGCAAAACTGCATTTTCCAATGTGTATCTATTTTTCAGGAAGAATATGCTTACTTTGTGCTACAGCCAACCCCACCCTTGCCACCGGTACACATCCAGCTGGTGGCGGCATTGCTCAAACCTCCCAGCCATGTGCTCCTCATGGTTGGAAGTTGCCGCATTGACCCCCAGCAGGGACTGCCAAGTCAGGCTGCAAAGGTAATTTAACGTAGTAAGACATGTTCAGATGGAGTCACTGTGTTCCCCAGCAGTACCCAGAAAGTCATCTTCTTCCTCCCTTGTGTAGTTTTTCCAAGCGTAACCTGCAGGCAAAACAAGAACTTCCTTTCCTCAGGATTCAGCTCTTCAGCTCTCTCTAAAAAAAGCTTTGCATTTGCTTCAGGATTTTTAAAAGTTGGTTACATGTTCATAAAGGACATCTTGGCATCTGCTGTTGCTGAATCTCTTATATTGACAGCTCGATAAAGTAAGACACTTGCTGAAGGCTCAAGTCTCTGTGCTGGTAGCAGTGGGACTCTGAGCAGTCCCTGTATCTGCCATGCCTCAGCCATTTAGATAAAAACCACCTTTTGCTGATAATGGTTACAAGGCTCATCCCAATAACTAAAGATTTCAGCTGGTTTTTGAGGTCATAGAAAGCCTGTTTAGGCATTACTTTAGAACATTGGGCTGCTCTGCAACTCAGTCCTATTTCAGACTACTCCCTAAATATTTCACACTTTAACATTGTTTTGAATAATTGGGGTAATTTTTTCAAGCACAGCATGCTGTATGAAATTATGAATTGGTGAGATTTTTATGTTGTCGTATTTGGTTCAATACCTCATTGTCGTTTCTGTGAAGTGGTCCAGTAATACACTGTCAGTCATTGAGGGGACAGCTGGGTGTACATGGAGCTTTGTTCATGTCAGTGGGGCTTCCCAGGGTGCCTCAGTTCACCAATGCAGATAATACTGCAGAACCTGGGGTTTGATTTTGGAATGTGCCACAAAACAGGATCACTCTTTCAAATTAAATATAAAGTAAATAAAGATCAGTGTGTAGATCTACTTTTTGTCATTATGTGTCTGTTCATGCTTGTGAGGAAAATAATAGAAAAAAATGGGAAGGGAATGTTTGCTATCATTTTATATGCTGAAAAATAGTTAAGCAACAAGATATGAGTTTGAGAGGGAGTTAAAGAAATTTAAAGGAGGCATCAAACACTGGCTTGACCCAAAAGTGCTTAAAACCCCATTCACCCTTACAGAACAGAAATACTAGCACAGAAGAAGTCTGACATGCTGGCAAAGACACAATTTAGACATGTCAAACTACTTTAAGATAATTTGAAAGTTTCTTGGCCCTCATTTAAATAAACTGGACCTTGAGTTTTTTGGAACTCTCCTGATAAGCAACACTTAAAACCCTTTTGATCAAATACCCTTTCTCAGGCAATTACAAGTGCTTAATTTAGAGGCCAGTTCAAAAGATTGCTTGTTACCTTCATTTAGCAAAGGTTCAACTGCTGCAGTTTTCTGATCCTTTTAAAAAAGGAAAACAGGGAGAGTTTACACAATAAAAGTTCTTTTTTTATTCTCAAATTAATTATTTTGAAATATCTCACAGATTACATCAGTTTCTTCCTTGCATTCATGTTGCAAGATGGCGACCATTATATATTGCTAGTGATGCATTAAATTAGTTGTTTACGTTATACAATCTAAACATATTAGAATCTTTTGTGTTTGTCTTCAAAGATTCCTATTCTAATAAAGCTTTCTGAAACAAGTAAGGTTGTCTTTTTTGTTTAGTTTATGCATCAGTGGAGAACCTAAAGATCTGTAGCCTCTAGCCATGTCTGTGTTTAGTAGAGTGTAAGGAAATTGTGTTTGGGACAATATATATTTTCATTGAAAAGGGGAAGTTATACTTTTATATGAAATATTTTGCATTTAGAAAAGGTAACACCCTAAGGTGAATGTAGCAGGAGAGAGCTGAAATTCATAGTCTTCTCTCAAGAACTGCTTTGCTCTGAGTTTTAATTGGAACAAAAGAAGTGCATATAATGTCGTGAAAAATAAAAATTTTGTCTGTGTCCTTCCTATTTCTGATGGCTTTGTGTCTCTCTTCAGATCAAAGTGTTGCTGAGGGTTGATACACGACAAACATTCAGTAAAGTAGTATTTGGGATTTTAAAGAAACTTTGCAATTTGTACTCTCAGTTTTGCTCTTTAACAAATATTTTAACAGAGTTGTAATGAAATGTGAAAAATAAAAGCAAAAGCTGACAGCTTTAATATGGCTGGAGCTGCTCAGGGAAAGTAACTTTCATGTTGAAGGAAGGTCATGACTACACTTTTACAAGCAAAGGAGCTTCTCAAAGAGTCAGCTGAACAGCATGTCAATGATGTCCACACTTTCTCCTCATACTCCTTTTAAGTGCAGTACGTCTTAGTTCTTCAGCCAGAGAAACTACTGCTTTAATACACTTTTTAGGTCATACTGCATCTGCCTTATGGATCTGTGTTTTATTGTTTAGACATGCATCTTCCTATCCTAACAGTTTTGGCAAGCCATGAGAAAACATCAGGATACTATTTACCTGTCAAACCCCAAAATAACTTGCATTAAACCGATGACCAAATATAATGGTCACAGTCATACTTTATATCAATGAATGTTGCTGAAAGGAAGAGTAGCAAACTAAGCATTAACTTCAAAAGCAGATTATTTTCTGTGTCCAAGATACACTTTTTAGGATAACATGCGAAGAGCGCTTCACATCTCAATAGCCTCTAGAACATACAGCAATATAACAAGCACTGGGTTATAGTAAAACTTGGGACATGTGACAAAATAAGCAGTGGAACAAGGGGAAAAGTACTGAAACCAGTTGGAAAAACAGGAAGTTTAGAATCTGATGAAATTATGGAATATCTTAAGGAACATTTAGTTTCTGGTCATGAACATCTAGTTTCTGACTAAACAGTGGGGAAAAAATGATAAGATATAAACTGCCTATTATCAATAAGTTTCAACTTTAGACAAAAAAAGCTAAGTGATTAAAAGGTACTGGAGACTGTTATGATTAAATACAAGTGTAGCTTTTTCAAGTAATGTGTAACACTGAAAGAAGAAAGAGAATTTATTATTTGCTCAAAAGACTTTTTTTAATGAAAGCAAGCATAAGAAGGTATGAAACAGAGTGATGTAACAGCCTGCAAGAAGTTGTTTCAAATGTCATCACTTACTAAGATATTTAGGCAAGATGTGTTCCCTCAGCAGCCTAAGGACAGTGTTGGTGTAACAGAGTAGTAGCACTCATGATACCTGAACAGTTCTAGCAAAGTTAAAGGATAATCATAAAACTTCAAATATAATACAAACTGTGAGCCAACGTCTTCAGTACAAATTAAAACCTTGTGATTAAAAGGCTGCATTTCAAATATACCCTCTAATTCTGGACTTCTGATTTGAGACACCATATGCTATTCAGAAAAAAAGAGCACCCACAACTTTAAAATCACTAGTTCATTAAGAAATTCTGACCAAATGTCCTGATTCAGTAAACATTTTCATACTCATGTAGGTCTGCATATGAGGCATCCCATTATACTACCTGATGAGACCTCATAGCAACTTTTCAATATCTGAAGGGGCCTACAAGAGAGCCAGAGAGGGACTGTTTGTTAGGAACTGCAACGATAGGACAAGGGGTAATGGGTTCAAACTGAAGGAGGGGAAGTTTAGGTTAGATATTAGAAAAAAGTTTTGCACTATAGTGGTGGTGAGGCACTGGCACAGGTTGCCCAGTGCTCCATCCTTGGAAGTATTCCAGGCCAGGCTGAATGGATATTTGAGCAACTTGGTCTAGTGGAAGGTACCCCTGCCCATGGCAGGGGGGGTGGGGACTAGCTGATCTGTATGGTCCATTGCAACCCCTAAAATTCTATGATTCTATAATCAGGCTGTACAAGTGTACAGAGTCAGAAATGCAGGTTCCAACTAGTGTGAGTGGAGATTGATCTGAGGTGAAATGCCAAACATAGCTACATCACCTGTATTTAGTATCCCGTCTTTGTTTTGGCTGGGCTCATCTCAGTGCATGAGAGTACAGCACCACATCTTTGAACATAGTCAAATTAAGAATTGATGTTTCTAGAGTTAGTTTTTAATGCCCAAACTCCATGAGAGCTGCATTTTCCAGCCATCTCACCATATTTATAGGACAATGAGTAATTTGTATTTTGAGCTCCCTTTTGCTCTATTTTCTTTTACAAAACATTGTAGCTGGCACTTGAATACCCCTTACCTCCTGCTGGCCAAAGGTGATTGAAGGGGAAAATTTTGTTCATGGTTTTAGAAAAAGAGGTGAAGGAAAGTATAGAAAAGTCAAAGCTCATTGTAGGAATCACGGGAATTCATGAGCCTTGTCCTGAGAACAGATATGTGTGCTGAGTTGTATCTTGAAGAGCCAGTGTCTCATAGATCTCATTTTGAGTAATGCCTCTTACTTCCCTCCTAGACCTCCCTTCTAAAACCTTGTTCCAGATCACAAATCATTCACAACTGAGAGAGCAGCAGCCCAGACTATCAAAGACTGGTATTTAACTGGTGGTTTTATCAGGAGTGCAATTTTGACAGGGGTGATCTTTATCAGATGGAACAAGATTCTAGGTCGTATGTTATGAACTTCTGCATTCCCAATCATGGTCTCCATTTCAAGTACAAATTAGAAGCAAGCCAAGTTTCCAGCTAAGAGCAGTATAACCAGGTGATATGCTTTGTGTTCTGTTGCATGAAGAAGCTGGAGAGTTCTTTCAGGTTGTGAAATGGACAGTGTGAGCACACTGGTGTAGTTCATTTTTCTGGAAACTTGCTGAAGACAGTGTTTCAGAGTTTGCAGCTGACGTTTGTATTACATTCCTTGTCTGACAGAAGAGAGAAATGTCACTATCACTCTTAGCCTATTGTGTTCTGGGAAACACCAGTTTCTGCACCTTTCTTCTGATCTGATCTTCCTCTACCTTTTACAAGATCTTGGCTTTGCCTTTTTTACTTTTGAGCTATCTCTGCAAATCTCTCTCATTGGAGGTCCACTGTTAGGTTACCTACACCTTGTCTCATAAGCAGAATGACTTAATCTTCTTTAGTCTTGAAATACAGGGAAAATTTTACATATTCACCTTATTCTTTTCAGATACATCTAATCCATCAATATACCTTTTAAACTTCAGAGCTTAGAGTTAAGTGTGGTCAAGTTCTAGTAAATCAATTCTATTTCTACTGGTAACACTTTCCTGTTTCTATGTTTCTAAGCATATACTGTTGTAGCCTTTGCATTACTTTAGATTGTAATTTTTACATTTTGTCCTTTTTCTGGAATAAATGAGCTTCATCTGAACAAGATGGAACTTGCATCATTATGGATTACCCATTGAAAGTTCTGTTTTACAATGATTACATGTCAGCATTAGGGGTTTACTCCAAAATAGCTGCTTTTTTTAATCAATTCTTACTCTTTGCTTGGGAGAAAGCAGAGAATGCAGCAAGAATGCATTATGAATGAAAACAAGATTCAGTTTCCCCTAAATTTGATTATTTCATGAGTGCCATTTCTTCCTTAAGTCCTGGGAGTAAAGTTGAGAATGTCAATATGGTGATGTGATTAGGATGCTTTTGATGAGTGTGGTTTGTATGAGGCTGGGCTCCTATTCTGAATCAATCAATCAGTGCCTGGCAAGTTCTGTAAGTAAGTGTCACTGAAGGTTGCATTTGGTGAGAATGTATTGTGTTCTCTAAATAATCATCTGGCATATTCTCTGCATAGTGTCACAAATTACAGAGAAAACAAATCTTAAAAAATGCAACTCTTCTGTCTACCAATGAACAGGAAGCAACATACGTCTGAGCAGTGCTGCTGAAACCAATTGATTAATCCAGTCTTATGTCAAAATACTTATACAATGTTGAATAAAATAAATTAAGACTATGAGTCTATGAGGAACAAAACTTTTACAAACTACCCCAGAGCAAAAAAACCCAACATACTGACATGTTGTCTGTTCAACTTAGGAAGTAATGTCTATACTTTATGTTCATTCCTACAGAAATGATAAAAATGTCTATGTGAAATTATCAAGCACTTATGAGAGTAGTTAAAATTAATTAACAGGAGTAAATTGTATGTAAAGTCACTCACTTGCATAGCATTTTCAAGCCCTGGCCCAGACTATATCTGTCTATCTGCATACTTAAAATTCCTTGTCACGGTGGTGTATCCAGTATAAATTAAAAATCTGAGTATACATCAGTTACACAATCAAATTATATGTCACATTTGAAATATATTTAAAATATTTTCTTTTGATATAAATTTCTTCAGTACAATGTTTTTTCTGCTGAAATCCGAGAAGATCTCTTTAATTGTGTCGTGTTGTGTTTCAGTAATTCAAGTCATGGTGCAGGTGGTACATGCAGTTTACTGATGTTAGAGATAGTATTTAAACAACTCCATGCTCAGAGGTAGTATATCAAAAGTTTTTAAATTGAGGGTGACAGGAACTGGTGCTGCACTTTCATGTTATCCAACAATGTGGAAGAATTTTGACATATAGCTGGAATGATCAAACTACACCAGTTTTACTGTCTAACTTCATTAGACATGAATTTCAAAGATAGTTGCAAATTATTAAATCGTATGCTACGTTTGGAGAGTTTGCCTTCCTTAGGGAACTTTTCTATAAAGTCGGATACAAGGGGGCTTAGGATCTCAAAACATTGCATAGAGATGATATATTTTTTGGTAAATGTCCTTTTATGTTTAATTTGCTAGTCATGCAGAAGCTGTAATTTCTACAGGAGCTGTTACTATAAAAGTGAAGCATGCTGCTACTAACCAGCCCACATTATTTTACAAGCATACTTCTTCCACTGTTATGGGAAGAGTCTGGTCTGAAAACACAGATTGCTTCAGCCTATCAGTATTTTGTGTACATGTAATAGGTAAAATTGGAAAACAAATGTAATAATAGGAATCCCAAAGTCATTTGGTGATACATTCCAAATCATGTAATTTGTACAAGCGTAATATGTGTTGTAGCATATGTACTGTTTTGTTGCTTTTTGACAGAAAAGCCAAGAAAATTTTCTCTAAATCTTTTTGTTGTTTTACTTAACACTGATGTGGCTCTAAAGAGTGTAGGTGTAAGCATAGACATAAATGCTTTTTAATAGGGTAAAAACTGCATGGAATGTAAAATTTTCTGTGAATACTCATATTTCTTCAGGATTCTGACATCTGGAACCCATAGGACTTGATTTACTTCTCTAGTTACCTGTACACATGAGTCCTATAAAAGAAGTGAGGATTTCAAAACTTTAGAAAATTAAGTACAAAAAATACTGTACAAAGCCATGATTAAAAGTTAGGTGTGTATATATATTAAAAAATCTACTTGAAAATGGCTTCTGGCAGTTTTAATTTAAACATTTTTATTTTTT
>NW_008664702.1:103650-104198 GCF_000695815.1 Acanthisitta chloris | reverse complement strand
CTACATTTTTAGTTACAGTAAGAGCTTTTATGTCAGTGATGCTTTTTTCTGTCCGCGTACCAAGTGTGTTATTGCATAGGGACTCACAAAGGATACCTCAATGTAACGGCACTTCATAATTATGTGACAAACCCACAAATGATCGTTTGGTGTCGGCCGTGCTTATCTGCAGCAATAACAAAGGATTAAAAGCTTCCTCGCTCCCGTGTTACAGTACTCATCCTTTCCCTGCTGGCTCACATAGGCGAGAGAGACATGTTTATCCCCAGTATAAAGCTCAGTAGAGGCTGGAGGAAGGAACTGCTTATTAAGAAGTCAATATATGTCTCCTATAAGGAAAAACAGCGTCCTGTGCGATAGCTATTTCTGTTCAACAGAAGCCTATGGGGGGAAGGATTATGACGTGTGATTGAGACACCTGTTGAGAAAATAGGCAACTATTGACAAGTCTGATTCATGACTGAGTGACTGCTCTGCTAGTCTTCACATGATCCCCACCGAGAGCGAGCCTCGACCGCCTGCTAAACAAGGGCTGTTTGAAGTTTCTT